>NC_058130.1:541534354-541624650 GCF_016433145.1 Gracilinanus agilis | reverse complement strand
TTTCTGAGCCTCGCTTTCCAGTTGCAAGATTCTACCTTTTAAACTGTTATTTTCTTGCCAGATCTCTTCCATTTTCCTCAAAATCTCAGATTTGAACTCTTCCATAGCTTGTGAGGAGTTTTCCTTATTTGGGGAGGGTCTGGATGGTTGTTTGTTCTCCTCCTCTGTTTGCTTGGTTGTCTGGATTTTCTCTGTGTAAAAGCTGTCGAGTGTTAGAGACTTCTTTTTTTTTGTTATTATTCTTTCTCTTCTGAATTTCCTGTAACTGATTAGCCATCATTAGCCCAGCAGCTTCTCAGGTTTGTCCTCGCTCTCAGTGTCTGTCAGAGATCTATTGGCTCCTGAGGTCTGAGTTCTAGTTTTTTCCAAGGTCAAGCCCCCTGGTGGATTCCCTTGCTAGATCCTCTGCAGGAGGTTCCTTTACAAGTCTCAGGGAGCTACTTCCACAGTCGTATACCCGTCTGCACTGGTTCCCCACTTAGGCTTTAGTTCCTGGCTGTGTCTGCCTCCACCCACGCCTCTGCTCAGCCGGCACCCACGCCTCTGCTCAGCCGGCACCCACGCCTCTGCTCAGCCGGCGCTCCGCTCCCAGCGTCCACTCTCTGCTCCCGCGCGCTCAGATTTCGCGTGCGTTCTTGACTTAATGGGGTCCTAAGTCTTGCTGCTCTCAGGAACAGGTCCCGGAGCTGCCGATGACTCGATGGGTGCCCCAAACTTGCTCTATTTCTTTTTAGCTGGGTTCGGAGCTATAGGTGAGTGTGGAGGGGGTGGGGGTGGGGCGGTTGCTCAGCCCGCGATTGAGTGAGTGAGAGCCCTTTTTAGCCTGGAAATGTCTCGATTCCACGTACCTTCCACGCTGTGCCCTGTTGTGGGGTTCCTCCGTTCGTCTGGACTTGTTTTTATGTCCCCTTGAGGAGTTTTTTGTGTTTCCGTCAGGAGAGGTTAAGAGCTGCTTCTTACTCTGCCGCCATCTTAACCCGGAAGCCCGGGCAGGCAGTCTTTTATCTGCATTTCTTATAATAATTATATTACTTCTGTTGGGTTTTTTGGGGGGGGACTGATATGTTTAATTATGTTCATAGTTTTCCTAACATTAACCAACTCTTCATATAAACCTACACTGATAATAGTGGTTTTTAAAAGAAAATTTGTCATAATCTCCTTGCTACTATTTCATTTAAATTTTTTACATCAATCAGACAAATTGATTCATAGTTTCCTTTTTCTGTTTTGTCTCTCCCTGATGTAGGTATCGAGAAGGAATTTGATAATATTCATATTTTTCAAACAATTATGGTATTGAAAGTAATGTCCTTTAAATGTTTGTTAGAATTCACTTACAAACCCATCTGGCCATAGGTTTTTTCCCATTAGGGAATGCATTTATGATATGTTATGCAGTTTTCATTTCATCTTGTTTTATTTTTCTAAGATTAAATTATTTTAATATTTTAAGTATTCCATTTATTCTATCAATCTGGATGAACTGTATTTTTTAAAAAATATTCATTCATTGTCAGTTTCATTGGCATAGAATTGGACAGAATAGCTCCTAGTAAATGCCTTTATTTCACTTTTATTGATTATGAAGTTTTAAACCCTTACCCTTTCATCTTAGACTCAGTGCTGTGTATTGGTTCTAAAACAGAATAGTATTAAGGGCTAGACAGTAGGGTTAAGGGACTTGCCCAGGGTCAAACAAAATATCCAAAGTCACATTTGAACACAAGACTTCTCATCTCCAGGCCTGGATATCAACCCACTGAGCCACCTACCTGCCTCCACCTTTTTTATTTTTGATACTTGCAATTTCATTATCTTTACTTTGGGGAAAAAATCAAAATAGCCAGTTTGCCTTTTTTTAACTGGTAATTTTGTTCATCTCTCCTTTGAGCATCATGGTTTCTATATTAGTGGTTAATTGAGTGGAGAGTTACTTCGTTCCTTTTTAATTTTTTAAAATTTCATGACCAATTCATCAGTCTGCTCTTTTTTTCTTTCAAGAGTTATAAATTTTCCCTTAAGTATTCCTTTTTTTGTATCATACAACTATTGGTACATTAGGACCTCATTTTATGCAAACTAAAATAGAAGCATAAAAATATGTAAAATAAAATTTTAATTATGTGTTAAATCTACACCTTTCTCCCAAGCGGTATAGACTCACAGCAGTTCAACAAATCAGTCACGTTCATTCTTGCTCTGAGAAGTGCCATGCTTTTTTTTTATCCCAAATATTACCTCTTATATCAGTTTTTGTCTGGAATTCTTGCTTGTAACAAGCTATATATATGTCAGGGCAATGCTTCTCTTTTTTCATTAAAGTTATTTTTTTCATTAGCGTTACTCAGTTATTAATAATGGCCCTTAAGTAGAAGAGTAGTGGTGCTGGTAACTGATAAGTCTAAGAAAAGTTGCAGAGTACCTAAGTATATTTACATAAGAAATTCTTATTAAATAATGGGGTTTATTATTATGCACAATTTTCAACTTAGGTGAAGGGTTTTAGAATGTATTGGTTGCATAAAATGAGGTTCTACTATTTGTTTTCTCATTTTTGTCATTATCTTTAATTAAATTAGTGTTCCTATGATTTGTTTTTTAACCCATCCTTTCTTAGGATTAAGTATTTAATTTCTAATTAATAGTTATTCTATATTTTAAGGCCTTTTATTAGATATGATTTTATTGCATTATGGTCAGAAAAATATACACTTAATATTTCTGATTTTCTTGTCTGTGAGATTTTTATGCTTTAGTACCTGATGAATTTTTGTAACGGTGCCAGATACAGCTGAGAAATAAAGGTATTTCCCACTTTAAGTAAATTTGCATTACACAAATTCAACTCAGGCAGAGGGATCCAGCATTAGGCAAGCAGGGAACTCTGGTTCCTGGCAGTGGTCCTCTGTTCCAGGCACTGAAGCTGCTTTGGCACTGGATGTCACAGTCTTGCCAGAGGATGAGGCCATACGGAGCCCTATAAGAAGAGGGCAAGATCTGCAGAATGGTCCACTTACTATTGAGAACTGACTATATTCTTTTCTATTTCCATTTGATATTCTCCAAAATTATAGCATATCTAATTTTTTTCCAAGATTCTATTTAACTTCTTGCCTTTTTTATTATTTACTTTATGATTAACTTCATCTAGGCTTGAAAAGCCTTCTATTATAGTTTTACTTTTTATTTCTTCTGATAACTCATTTAACCTTCAAGAATTTAGATGCTATGCCATTTGATGAATGTGTTCGGTATTGATATTAACTTGTCTATGGTACCTTTTAGTAAAATATAATTTCCTTCTTCATTTCTTTTAATTAGCACTTATTTTTACTTATTCTCTGAGATCATGATTGCCATCCCTATCTTTTTTTACTTTACCTGAAGCATAATAGATTCTGCTCCAGTCTCTTACTTTTGACTCTTTGTGTATCATACTTACTGTAAACATCCTGGTTTTGGATTTTCCTTTATAATCTGTCTTGATAATATCCTCTTCCATTTTATAGGTGGATTTATCCTGTTTCCATTCACTGTTATGAAAACTAAGTTGATTTTCCTCTATTCTATTCTCTTGTACTTATTCTTTTCCTTTTTCCTCTTTTCCCTTTGTTTCTTACCACTCTTATTTTTTCCTCCTTTTTAGTACACCCTCCCATCCCATTATTCTTATGACTCCTTTTCCTCTTACTTCCCTGTTGTTGGATAAGATGAATTTCTGTACCCAGCTGTTTGTGTATTCTTTTCAGCTTGAAACAATTCAGATGAGATTGAGAATTAAATGTTGCCTACTCCACCCCATTGCCCCTTCCCTTGTATAAATTCTTCCTTGCACACCCCATTTATGTGTGATAATTTCACCCATTCTTTACATTCTCCCCCTCCCAGTGTATTATTCTCTGCCATTCTTTTGATATCATCTAAATATTATTAATAGAGTCATACCCAGACTCTTTTGTCTAATTAGATTCTCTAAGACCCCTGGTGTTAAGTTCTGAGGAATTATATGTATCTTTTCTGCATATAATAATGTAAATAATTTAATCTTTTTTAGTCTCCCCTGATTTCTTCCTCATTTACCTTTTCTTAAGGCTTCTCTTAAGTCTTATGTTTGAATGTCATATTTTCTATTCTTTGCTGATCTTTTATCAGGAATGCTTGAAAGTCTTCTATTTCGTCAAATGTCTATTTTTTTTCCCCCTATAGGATTATGCCCAGTTTTGCTGAGTAGGTTATTCTTGGTATACTAGCTCCTTTGCCTTCCAAAATACCAGATTCCAAGTCTTCCATTCCTTTACAATGGTGGTGGTTAAATCTTTTGTGATCCTTCTTCATGGGGGCTTTTCCTGTATTTTTCAGTTGCCAGCACCACCTCTATTCTCAAATTGCTGTATTTATTTTGTATCTCTACTACATTTTCTAATCCGTGAAAATATGTCTCACTCATAAAATGTAAGTTCCTTGAAGACAGAGATATCCTTATTTTTGTATTTATATTCCTAAGAAGTAACATGTGTGTTCTTAATAAATGTTGATTGAGTTTACATTTAATAACCCTTTCATCTTCAGGAAAGTAGAGATTATTGCCACTATAATTTTGAGGAAGAATAATAGCAGATTATTTACAGACATGTTCTTTCCTCCATATCAGATTCTCTTATTCTTCCTCATTGCTGATACAGATTCTTCACATCATCTTCCATGAAGTTTTCCTTAACTAATTAATACTAACTTTTTATATAGTGTTTAAAAATTTGCAAAAACCCTCAGAATAACTCTGAGGTAGATAGTAATTGATGTTAGACCTACTTTACAGATTAAATGGCATATCTAAGATCTCACAGATCTCATCTAGTGTCAAACTTGAGATTTTAACCCAAGGTTCTTCTCTTTCTAATGATCTTTCCACTATACCCTGCTGAGTTCTCTTTATACTTATACCAATTATCCTATGTTTCCTCAAATGATAAAACAGAATTTCCCACTAGTTGTTTTATCTGTGTTATGCCTTTAAAAAAACAAACTTACTTTCAGAAGGGTAAGGACTAGGCAATTAGGGTAAAGTGACTTGTCCAGAATCACACAGATAGGAAGTATCTGAGGCCAAATTTGAAACCATGTCCTCCTGATCCCAGGCCTGGTACTCTATCCACTGTGCCTTTTAGCTACCCCTATGTTGTGCTTTTTCATTGACTGTCATTTCCCTTGGTGGAAGGACAAATTCTGCAATTTTGACTGGAGCATTTGTCTATTGCTATTTTTATACATAATAGTAGGTGCTTTAATATTTGTTGAATGAATAAGATTACCTTTTTTTAAAAAAAAGAATAATATGAGGGGGCAGCTGGGTAGCTCAGTGGAGTGAGAGTCAGGCCTAGAGACAGGAGGTCCTAGGTTCAAACCCGGCCTCAGCCACTTCCCAGCTGTGTGACCCTGGGCAAGTCACTTGACCCCCAATGCCCACCCTTACCAATCTTCCACCTATGAGACAATACACCGAAGTACAAGGGTCTAAAAAAAAAAAGAATAATATGAAATTGGAGAAAAGCAACATTTTCTCATAAAACTTTATTTGAACCTGTTAGAATGACCACTAGATAAGACAAATGGATAGCTTTTGACCAGAATGTCTTCCATGCCCATAGAGTCCTTTATCAATTCCCCTTTTAGAATTCTTAGTTTCCTTCAAAACTCAGTTCAAGCACCACCTACTACAGGAAGCCTTTATTTTCCTACTGCTAATTCTTCCCTCCTTTCCCCTCTTGTCTAGGTGTCTATTTTGTATATATTTTACATGAGACTGGGTGGTATAGTAGAGAGCTGGCCTTGGAGTCAAAAAGACTAGTACAGTTCCTGACTGACATATCCAATGTGACCCTAGCGAGGCACTTAAATTCTGAGTTCCCTAGGCAACTTTTTAAAACAAATATTGCAGAGCAAGTCATTTATTAGAAGCTATGAATATTTACACATATTTACAAGAAGATATGTATATTTACATGTTTATCTTCACCTTAGGTCCGTAAGTTAGAGACTTTTTCATTTGATGCTTAATTATCACTTATAAAATTTGATGTTTGATAATATAAAGTTGGTAGCATTATTAAGTTATTAGGTTAAACTGTCTTGCTTTGGTTAGGGGGAAAAGGTATTTCCCACTCAAAAAAAGGTCTTCAAGAGCTTTAGAGTAGATGATTTAATGTTTAGTTAAGTTTCTGCTTTAGTTAATTTATTTAATCCTTTAGAGTCAGCTTAAGTCATTAAAATTTTATAGAGTGTTTAAGAGTATAATAAAGTAAGCTTATAAAGGCTATAAAATTATTCTGCCAAGGTCTTTAAAAGGTTATGTGTAGTTTTGCTAAATGTCTAAATATTTATTCTGAAAAGGCTTACTCTTATGATAATATTTTGCAAGGGCTTCTGCACTAGACAGAAAATCACGAGACACAGATCTTATTCTTGGCTCTGCCATTGCTATCTTTGTGATCTTGGACAAGTCTCTTAACTTCTTTGGTAATGAGGAACTTTAAAGCAATGGGGGGTGTAGGGAATAAGATCAGCTCTAAAATTCTATAGTTTATATTGAAAACTTTGACTAAAAGGCAAATCATCGAACCAATCAATAATACCAGTAATGTCTATGCTGTTTGAGGATCTCATGAAATAATACACTCTGAAAGCCTATAGAACATCAGCTATTGTTATCCCATTGCCATTGTTATTTCTTAAGGAACTCTTAAGTACTTTACTAAATATTTTTTTAAAAGAAAGAAAAGAAAAAAATAGTGCTAATAAGCTCTCTAAAGAAAAAACTTCAAGAGTCAATGATTTCCAACCCATCTAATTCCATGGGTAGATGGTTTTTGCAAGTTGTGTTAGGAAACCATTCATTACTGATGGCCCAATTTCAGTTGAGTTTCTGAGTTTGACTAGATTGGTTCTCCAGTGAAAGACACGTAGAATACTATGAGATCTATCCCTGAAGTCTTTCCAGCTAGGCAGGTGTGCCCTTCCCTACCATATCCTTGAGGAAACCAATTCAAGCCAAATATGTGTTTTAATAAACCATTTAGACAACCTAAATGAACTATAATTCTTTTTTTTTAAACCCTTAACTTCTGTGTATTGGCTCCTAGGTGGAAGAGTGGTAAGGGTGGGCAATGGGGGTCGAGTGACTTGCCCAGGGTCACACAGCTGGGAAGTATCTGAGGCCAGATTTGAACCTAGGACCTCTGGTCTCCAGGCTTGACTCTCAATCTACTGAGCTACCCAGCTGCCCCCGAACTATAATTCTTGTGTGTGTGTGTGTTTGCATGTGTGTATGCTAAGATTATTTTTATTGATCTTGAAGTTACTTTTTAGGTTCATTTGTAGTTAATTATACAAATAGGTGATTTTATGTCACATCCGTTTTTTGTACCCTCAAATGAAATAGAACAAATTGGCAGGGGAACTCTTGAAGTTTAATATGTTTACTAGCCATGAGTAGTTTTAATTGCAAAGAAGAAGCTTCTGAACCCTATTCTTAGGGTCAGACTTTATATGCTTTTCTTCTTCAAGCAGTGTGAGTACAGTATTTTGCCCCCCTCCCCTTGCAACCTGTTCCTTTTTTATCTTCTACTCTTAGATAGCTAGGTGGTACAGTGGGTATCTTAGAGTTTAGGTTTAGAGTTCTTAGAGTTAGGAAGACCTGAATTTAAATCTGGTCTCAGATACTTACTAGCTAGGTGACCTCAGGCAAATCACTTCACCCTGTTTGCCTTAGTTTCTTTCATCTGTATAATGAGCTGGAGAAGGAAATAGCAAAACATTCCAGTGACTTTGCCAAGAAAACCCCAAATGGGTTCATGAAGGGTCAAACACAACCAAACAACAAGAATAATAAAAACTCCAATAGCATTAGTAGGAACAATTGATAGGTGATTGACTAAAAGTTAAGTTTCACCTATACAAAAAGGAGAAGTGATATATTTTTGACACTGATTTAAATTTGATTCTCAAGGTCCATGATAGGAATGTAGCATTAAAATCTGTGTTAGTACAACTAAGGCATTTTGTTTTTGTCCACTTATTTTGATCCCCTGACCCCCCCCCAAAAAAAACCACTTCTTTGGCCTGCCTTCATTGGATTTTCCCAATTAAGCGCAGTCTGTGGTATAGGAACAAGAAATTCCACAGGTTAACTTTACATTAACACATGATATTTTGATATCCTTTTTACCATTACTATACCTTAAATGTTTTTTAAAATTTAGAATATTTTTCCATGGTTACATGATTCATGACCCCCACCCCACTCTTTCCTCCCCCCTCCCAAGGCTGACAAGCAATTCCACTGGGTTATACATGTATCATTGTTCGAAAACTACTTCCATGTTATTCATATTTGCAGTAGAGTAACATCAAAACCCTAATCAAATTCCTATTGAACTATGTGATCGATCTTATGATTTTCCTATGCATTTCTGGTTCCACAGTTCTTTCTCTGGATATGGGTAGTGTTCTTTCTCATAAGTTCCTCTGGATTGTCCTGGGTCATTGCATTGCTGCTAGTAGAGAAGTCCATTACATTTGATTGTACCTCAGTGTATCCATCTCTATGTACAACATTCTCCTGGATCTGCTCCTTTCACTCTGCATCAATTCCTGGAGGTCTTTCCAGTTCACATGGAATTCCTCCAGTTCATTATTCCTTTGAGCACAGTAGTATTCCATCACCAGCATATACCACAATTTGTTCAGCCATTCCCAAATGATGGACACCCCCTCATTTTCCAATTTTTTGCCACCACAAAGAACTCAGCTATACATATTTTTGTATGAATCTTTTTCCTTATTATCTCTTATTATCACCCAACAGTGATATGGCTGGGTCAAAGGGCTTATAAGCATTCTTTTAAAGCTCTTTGGGCATCATACTATACCTTTTAATGTAAGATTCTATTAAAACAGGTTCTATTAAAACATAAACTACTCACTTTTTAGAGGCAAATTAACCAGACAACAGAATACTATTTTAACACTTAGAATTGTAGAATTTAGTAAAGTTATTGATGAATGTTTCAAAAGGCTTCTTTGTCTATTTCAGCATACTAATTTATTTCCAAGCTATAGCTTATTCACAAAAATCAAGCCCATTATTGTTCTTAATAGATTAATCCCAAGTTATCAACTGTTGGAAAAAATTCTGATGATGAAGATTTAATTGGAATACCAAGTCTTTTAGAAATGCTTCAAATCATCCATCTATCAGTAAAAGTTTAGCAGCATCTTGGTTAAAGATTAGTAAAGAGATACTGTAATCTTATATTTACTTTAGAATTTCAAATGTAAGTATAAACATAAAGAATACCACAAATATTTTATGTAACTAAGTGGTAGAAGTGGTTTACTAGAGGATAAGAATATGCATGTCCTTTATAATAGCTTAAGAGCTACGCTATGTTTTACTTATCTTGCCAAAATATAATTTAAATTTGGTACCAAAGTGAGATGGAGAACCTATACTGTGTCAGTCAAAGGAATAAGGTATGTCACAATTCATGCATTTCCTCTGAAAGATTGAAAGCCTTTAGATGGCAGAATGATGATCTCTCATGAGAGGAGGATTGAGGTATTCCTGATGGTAATGATATGCTAGTAAGATTAAGGTTTCTGATCCTGTTACTATGGGTAATAGGCATATGTCCATGAACATAATATGTCTTATATAAAATTATGATATATTTTAGGTTAAGAATACCCATATATTATGGTACTTCTAGATATTAATGTATTTAGTATAATTATGAATATTATGTATCTAGTAATATAAGAGTATAATGTATATGAGATATGCTAGGGGTAAATAAATCCATGTACAATTATATAGGACATGATTGGAGGATTGCATAGGCAAATAGGAAGTATCATTCTGGTTTGATATGAAGGGGTGTGTTTAGGGGGTTGACTGGTGTGAAGTTGTCTGGATCACCTAGTATATCTGGTAAGAATATTGCTAGTGAGAGTAGGATTAGGATTATGAGAATTAATCCTAAAGCATCTTTAATGGTGTCATGAGGGTGGAATGGGATTTTATCTGTATCAGGGTTAATATTATTTCGTGTAGGAATAACAGGTGAACAATTACAAAGGCTAGGATAATGAAGGGTAAGATGGAAATGGAAGGCCTGAAGAATTTAATTAATGTGGCATTGTCTACAGAGAAACCGTCTCAAATTCATTCAACTAATGTTGTACCAATATAGGGGATAGCTGATAAAAGATTTGTAATTACTGTAGCTCCTCAAAATGATATTTGTCCTCATGGGAGTACATATCCATTGAATGCAGCCATTCCCCAATTAAAGTACATACCCTCATTTTCTAGGTTTTTTTTTGCCACCACAAAGAGCATGGCTATAAATATTTTTGTACAAGTCTTTTCCCCTATTATCTCTGGAGTACAAACCCAGCAGTGGTATGGCTGGATCAAAGGGCTGTCTGCACCATTTTAAAAGAACACAAATCCACCCTAATCCAAGAGACAGAGACTATCATTACCTTACTTTAAGTACCTTGCATTAAACCAATGACAAAACCAAACATTTCCAGTCTGTTATGTTCTGAAATGAGATTGTATACGATTCTTACCTCACTTCCCTACCTGCCATAGTTATGTCCTATTTGCTCAGTACCCAGATATTTGTAAATTTACTTCAATAATGCAAATCTAAACACATGCCCTACATAAAGGTTTCAAACGAATGATTAGGCTTCCTTTTTTTTTAACCATAGATTATTATATGACATTCATTGTGGTCTCTTAAGATCATTAACTTAGAATTTGAAAGGTAGAAGAAAATGTATTCAAATTCAATTCAGTAGACATTAAATGCTGAACAGGTGTAAGACATCATTCTAGATACAGATGGTTCCTTTGCTTAAGAGATGGTCCCTCTGCCCAAGAAACTTGTATTCTCTAATAGAGTGTGGTATGAAAGAAGTAATGTATATACACAAAAAAGCACTATACAAGGAAACTTGAGATAAAAAAGAGCTCTGATAGTCAATGGGAAAGCCATAAAGGACTACTTCATGAAAGGAAAAGGAAGTACCTATACTGAATTTTGAAGAAGGAAGGAATGTAAAGATTTTGAGAAGTGGAGATAAGGAGACAGGATTACAGCTGTGGGAAATAATTTGCACAAATGCATAGTTAGTGAAAGATGGCCTATTCAATTCAGAGAACTGCTAGCAGGCTAGTTTGGCTATAGGAGAGTTTATGCCAGGGATATGATGAAATAAGGCTAGAAGTATAGGTGAGAACTAGATGATAGAAGACCGTTAATGCCAGATTATAAGGAGATTATGTTTTATCTTCTAGGTAATAGATAGCCCCTGAAGGTTTTTGACCCTGAGTGGAAGATGATCAGATTCATGCCTTAGGAAAGTTATTTTGATAGCTGGGCAGAAAATGGTTTGAGAGGGAAATAATGAAAGCAGTGAGACCAAAAAGGAAGTTATCTATCAAGGCAAGAGGGTTGAGGACGTGAATAAGGATGATGGGTGTATCAATAGAGAGAAAGCACTATAACAGATAGTACAAAACTAAAATGAACAAAACTTGGCAGCTGATTGGATATGGGAAATGAGGGAATGGAAAGAGTCAAGGATTTTCCCAAAGTTATTAGAAGCTCTGGAAATATCAATTCTTCCCAGGCAACTGACCCTGCTTCTAGCTTGGTCCTCAAAGCCATTGCACAGGGGAGATGGACCTTGCTATAACCAACATCAGCTGCTACCCACTGGTAAGCAAACCTCTTTAGCCAAAACAGTGTCTCACCAGAAGGAAAAACAATAGGAAATATGTAAGAAACAGATTTAGAGAGTAAAAATAGCAGCCAACATTTATCCTAAGAGTTTTATTGGAAAAAATACACTTTTTTCCCCTCTTTATATTCTGGAATGAACCAAACAAAGACTAAGTCAAAAAAGGACAAAGTTTCATAGTGATTTATTCTCATCAACAACAGTAATGATGGAAAGGCACAAGGAGCTGTTACATACATTGATGGAGATAGTCTTCACATCCATGAAATCATAATTCCATTAAAGCAATTTCAATTTCATTAATATTTTTTCTATTTTATCAATAATGTGAGATTAAATATACATTTAGCATTTTTCCATTATATAATTCATTTTTATATGTTGGAATTCAAAGTTAGCTATTAATAAAGGGGTTGAACATTTTTCACATCTTTACCAAGAAGCTTCTCTGGGAATGGGAAGAATGCTGAGAAAAACTATGATGATATTAAAAAGCAAAATACATTAATAGGAACTTTATTTTTAAAATTATATTACATTAAAATGGCATTTAACATAATTTTTCATAGAGAAATCTGTATTTATATTTATCACATGCTTAAGTCATAAGTTGTGCCTTTTGAAACATTTAAAGACTTAGTTGACTCTAAAAGATAAATTAGGAACTATCCCAAAAATCTTTTTAAAAACAGAAAATTTAATTAGAAAAACTTAACTTTTAAAATTTTAGAAGCATCTTATTTTGGGATATTTTATGAGTTGTACAAGTTTCAAAACTGAAAATATACTTTCTATCTCATTCATTACACGTATTAGGGTTTAGACATACATCATTCCCCTTGTACTATCTGTTATCTAGAATTTAGCAGTCATTTTCTTACTTGTGATCAGTTTTGTTCTCATTGTTTTAGCTATTAGAATTGGATTTCTTTAGTAGGGGAAAATAATAACATTTTGCAAAGCACTTGAAGGCTTCTTATGGACTTTATACACACAATCTTCAAAACAACTTTGTGAGGTATGTATTATTGTTATAACTGTTAGTCTTTGTTTTACAAACTCAGACATTCATTGAATTGCTTAAAGTCTCATACCTAGTATCAAAGGCAGGATTTGGAACCCAGATCTTTTGACTCCAAGTGTTCCTTTCTTTCAACTCTAATATACTCTCCTGACCTGAAATTATATTATCTTTGGTTATAGATATCTTCTCTGAGGATTTCCCAACCCCCCCCCCCCCAGGTTTTTTTTAAGCAAGAACAAGTAGTAAATCAACAAGCATTTCAAGCATTGATATAAAGGAAAAGCAAAAATAGTCTCTGCCCTAAATTAATTGCCTCCTGTAATTAGTTTAAATTCTAATGAAATTCAGGTTTAGCTAGGGTCATTTTATCCTCAATTGAGATTTTTACAAGAAATAGATTCCTTCAACTTTTAAAAATTCACTAATTCTTTAGTTTCAGGCACTTAAAATCATCTTTGCTTGCATCTTGTGCTATCACTTGAAACTCAGTATATTAAAAAAAATGAATTCTTTATCTTTTTGTTCTTATCTCCTACAAAATAGTCCCTTCCCTGTTTCTTCTCTCAGTTATTCATCTTTCTCTTGGTGTTCTAGAGCTGTATTCTCCAAATTCTTGATTTGTACAATATTAGTCTGTACTGTTTGAGCATGTATTACTATATATACGTATATTTAGTTATTTACAAATTATGTAAATATACTGTGGTATTCATAATTATGTACACCATAAAAGTCACAGATTTTTAAAAAGATTAGGTAAGTATTAAGCAGTAAATGATCTGAGAGTCATTAGCTTCTGTTTAGTTGTTTTTCAGGAAATTATTTTCTTAGGTAAGGTTTTGTTCTTTTCAAACATGCAAATGCTCTTTTTGTACTTTTTTTTTTAACCATAGCTCTCATTTCTTTTCCCATTTTTTCTTTAGTATCATTGGTTGTTTCGTGAAATCATTATTTAGTCTTTTTAAAAACTTCCAGAAATTCTTTTTGGATTTGTCTCCTTTGTAGTTTTCTTTGAGGCTTTGCTTATAGGTAATTTTGAGCTATTCTCTTCTTTAGTGTTTGCATCTTAAGCTTCTCTGTCACCATAATAATTTTATGGTGGGATTCTTTGGTTTTTTCATTGTTTTTTTTCCAGACTTCTTGACTTTGAACTTGAATTTTGGAGTGGGTTCTGCAGACTACTGGAAGTAATATCTGGACTGAGTTTCTGTGCTTTTTCATTCTTCTGTTGTTTTGACAACTCATTCTGGAGACCATTGAGCTTTTCAGGTTCCCAAAGTAACGTGAGCTGTTATGAAGTGTGCTCATTGACCTTCTGCTCTGAACTTTACAAATTCCTGATCCAGGTTTGAGGCTTTGAGGTTGTCCATGGTTGGAATTTTCAGTGGACTGCTACTGGACTCTGCCACTAGGAGGCACTGCAGATCCAGAGTAGATAATCTGCAGGCCCTCTTTGGGTCTAGACTTCATTCCTGCCTTGGTTATTCCTTTGCAGACTTCATCTGGGCCAGGGCTATAATATAACTTAGATCCTGTTCTGCTCATAGGATCAGAACCATACAGCTACTGGTTACTTATAAACTTATTCATCACTCAGTATTCATCTAGGACCTATGACTATGACTGTGCCTTTCTGCCACCAGTTGTGAAGATACTCTCTTCATTATTCCCTGAATCTGTGACACAAACTGGGTAGTGAGCCAAAGAGCTGCCAAATGTGCCCATTTCTTACCCTGCACTGTTGGGGAACTTATTTCTTCTTCCTTCCTGTCAAAATGCCTAGTCTTAGCTCTTTTTCAATCCCTGAGTGTATAATTGTTCCATGTGTCTACCGGCTTCTGGCTAGACCCTATCCCTAGAATGGATAATTTTTTTTTAACCCTTAACTTCTGTGTATTGGCTCCTTGGTGGAAGAGTGGTAAGGGTGGGCAATGGGGGTCAAGTGACTTGTCTAGGGTCACACAGCTGGGAAGTGTCTGAGGCTGGATTTTAACCTAGGACCTCCCGTCTCTAGGCCTGACTCTCAATCCACTGAGATTCCCAGCTGCCCCCTAGAATGGATAATTGATATAAGGAATGGAGAGGATAGAAGAGAGGGAGAGAATTTGGAACTCAACATGAACTCAACATTTTTTTATATAAATGCTATTTTTAAAATTGGAAAGTAATTAAAATAAAACAAGTAAAAATATATTTTAAAGATCTAGAAGATAAAAATTCACTTTCTCACTTACCCCACATATATCCAGTCTAGTGCCACATCTTGTCATTTTTATTTTCACAATATCATTCGGTTACTGGCTGTCTCTTGGTGTGGAATGCTATTTCTTACTTCTACCTCTTGTTTTCATGACTTCTTTTAAGATTTGGTTCAAATCCCATTTCTCCAAGTATCCTTTCTCATTCTTGCTGAGCTGCCTTTTCTTATATCTACTGTTGTCTTATGTATTTCTAGTTATTTAGAAGTTGTCTTCTCTCATTAGAATGTGAGCTCTTTGAAGGCAGAGGTTTCACCATCCTTTGTATCCCCAGAACTTAAAATGGTGCTTGAAACATAGTAAGCACTTTGGTAAATGTTTTTTTAACTGATCTATTGCCAAAAGACAAGAACACCAGTGATTGTTCCAAATATGGATCAGTTATATGTTTATGTACTTTATTCAAAGCAGTCACTTTTTGTGTCATCCCCTAAAACCTATAAACATACAGGAAAACAATATATTGGCTCAGAAACAAAAAGGAAGCACAAAAAAACCCCAGAAGAATAAAGAAGAACTTGTGAATTCAGTAATTATTGAATAAGCAACTCCAAAGCAATGTCTTGCGGTTTTTATAGTGCATATATTGATGATTTAAAAACAGTTGACTCAACTCTCCTCATGGCTTATTCATATCAAAATATGTGAAACAGATCATGGGTTCTTAACATGGATTTTTATGAGCTGTTTTTTCAATGTTTTGGCAACTACTCCAATATAATTGATATCCTTTATAATCCTGTGTGTTTTATACATTAAAAACTATCCTCAGATGATGCTCATTGTCTTCACCAGATTTCCAAAAAGGTACCTGACATAAAAAGCATTAAAAATCCCTCCAATAGATTCAATTTATAGGAGAAATTTTAGAGTAGTTGAAAACCATTCTTTATTTAAAATAGGCCAATAACAGTGATGTTGAAAAAGTTAATAAAAAGCCTAATATTTTTCAGGGAGACAGTATCAACTCATTCTAATTTTCTTGAATCATGTCTACTCTTCATGATTCTGTGGACCATAGCACACCAACTGTCAATGAGGCCTTCTTAACAAAGATACTGGGATATTTTGCCTTTTCTTTCTCCAGTGGATTAAGACAAACAAAGGTTAAGTGACTTGCCCAAAGTTATACAACTAGTGTGTGAGACTGGATTTGAATTCAGATCTTCTTGACTCTAGGCCCAGCACTCAATGTGCTGAAGTGCCTTTAGTTTTATTTTGCATTAAACCTATTATCTTGTGTTCCAAATGATTTCTAGGCTTATGAAGGAGTTGTACTAAACTATCTTACTATAAATAACTGTCTTACCTGGTGTACTTGTATGAGATCATGCTACATGAAACTGAAAAACACATTAAATAAATACTTCATCTCATGGAATCTTTTTCCAGTGATAGAAAATTTCTATTTGGATTTTTAAGCTTAACATTTTTAATGTATGTCAAGGAAAAAGAGAAACTAAAGGTTCCTAACTTGAAATAGAAGAAGAAGGAAATATTTTGAGATACCTTGACCTCCTTAAGGCAAGGCACATTTAGCAGAAGTCTTTTAAAAAGAAAGTTGTGTCTATTTGTACAAGAAACCTAACTATCATCCTTAAATCAAAACTCCAAAAGGAAAAATAGATTTAAAGCAATTGACACCTATGGAGTAACAATTTTCGTTCAGTACACATTTGGAACCTTAAGATGGAAAATGAAATTTTGAAAATATCCTAATAAAATTCAATAATATATTAATGAACTATGATCCCTTCACACTATTGCAAATATAGAAAGACTAATATTTTCTCATAAAAAAGTAAGAGGATTCAATTAACTAGCATTTATTAAGCTCTTGCTCTGTACTAGACTCCAAGCTAGGTGCAGGGGATTCTAAAATAATAGAAATTTAATTTCCAGAGGGAAAGGCAATATTTGCATAGATATGTGTATAAAGAATGAATACAAAATAAAAAAATGAAGGACATTAGGGAGGGAGGAGGACCTTCATGCCTGTGAGAATCAGCAAATACTTCCTGTAGGGATTAGTGTTTGAACTGAATCATAACTTAGAGATAAAAGTATTTGTGAAGGCCAGCAAAAAGGTCCAAATTAGTATAAATAATGAATCCCCTAAAGTAGTTACATTATTCAGATTTACATTATATATTTCAGCTTGACTAGAACCAATTATTTTACATAGCTATAATTTCAAATAGCATAATTTCAAATAGATAAGTGCATGTGACCATTTCAAGGGTGTTAGTTATTCACTATAATCTCAACTCAACTGTACTATAAAACAAACAAGGAAGCCTAAAAGGTAATTTGGACCAGGTTGGGAAGAACTTTAATAGCAAATTGAATTTTTATATTTGATCATAGAGGCTATATAGGAACTAGTGAGTTTTTCACTGTAGGGGAGTATGGTGTCAGATCTTTGTGAAGAAAAGTAACATTGGCATCTGTATGACTAATGGATTGGAATGGGAAGAGACTTCTAACTAGAGAGGCCAAACAAGGCCTGAATAGAAGGCATGGTCTAGGAATAGTGAAATGGGTATTGGATCTAAGACAGTGATTTCCAAAGTGGGCACCACCGCCCCCTGGTGGGTGCTGCAGCAATCCAGGGTGGGCGGGATGGCCACAGGTGCATTTGGGGGTGGTGAATAACTGTAAGGGGGCAGTGATAGTATGTGACAGGGGGCTCTAAGTAATATTTTTTCTGGAAAGGGGTTGGTAGGCCAAAAAAGTTTGGGAACCACTGATCTAAGACATGGAGGATTGATTTTTAGAGCACATAAAAATATGTTCAGAACTTTTGAATACTTTTGTAACTTCTGAGCAGTTGCAAAGGCTGACAATAAGTACTTGTTACTGTAGTTGTCAAATATAAATGAAAATGGTTAAGTCCAAATGGAGCCTATAAAGAGACTAAGATCTAAAAACAAAATCAAAAACCTCATTGTGGGTAACATCTAAACGAATGAATTTTTAATTTTATGTGTTGTCTCCCTCATTTAGATTTGGAACTTCTTGGGAGAACCCCCAGCAATTAGTATAGTTCTTTGGCTCTGGCAAAGGAAAGCATTTAATAGATGCTCATTCATTCATTCATTCAACAAAGAAGTATCAAACAAATGACCCGTCATGATCCAAATAGTAGTAGAAATTATATAGAAATTTTATAGAAATGATGGTTCACTGGAATTATGTTTAGAATGTGGCCATTGGAATTTATGTAAGATGTATCCTTAAGGATCCCAAACTTGGTGCAGAATATATAAACCAGACTCCCAGGTGCTTTTTCTGTGGTTTGAGTGATAAGGGCAAAAGCTTATTCTTTTTATTTGATGAAAAAGTAGGTAAGTTTGGTTTTTAGACAGCTGATATTTGATGACATGATGGGTACTAAAAATATAAGGGTTTAGCTTCTCGTTAAATTCTTTAATTTTTATATAATATACTGAAGTCTTGCTGCAATACTGGTCTTGGAATTTCACGGAAACAACTTTCTATAGGTAAAATAAGATACTTTAATTTAAAAAGCTTCTTGGTAAAATCTGAAATAGACTAAACTTATAGAATAAATCACCCCAAATTCAAGGTTCTAATATATGTAGGAGATGTTTAAAGACTATTGTTTTTGTTACTGTTACTTTAGACCTGTACTTTCAATGGTGTGTGACAAACTTCTTCCTTTGGAAGATAAACTAATCTGTAATTTAGAGTCTTGGAGAGTTACTTGGGGATTGAGAGAGTAAATTACTTTCCTATATTCACATCTGCTGATATGAGTCAGAGGCAGTACTTGAAACCAAAGTCTTCTTGACTCTAAGGCAGGGACTTTAGCAATACTGCTTTTTAAATGAATATGACACTATCAATTTTCAACTCATCTAGTGTCTTTGACTTTATATTTGACTCATTCAAAAATATTTTTCAATAATTAAAACTAATGAGGTAAAAATGTCTTAAGGTTTAAATACAAGTGTTTTTACAATGGGAAATTTTATATTTCTGTCCTATAGGTTAAGAGCAGGGTTGTGCGACCGTTGCGCAGTGACCGAAGAACACATGAGGAAAAAACAACAAGAATTTGAAAATATTCGACAGCAAAATCTTAAACTTATCACTGAACTTAGTGAGTTTTTCTTTTAAAATTTTGCTTATAAATTTTTTGTAAGATGATACAATATTAAAACTTGTTAACAAATTGGCAATAGTATTATTTAACTATTGTTTATTTAAATATATTTGTGAAAAAAATATATTTATGAGAATTTGCATATATAAATCAGTTTGGAGAAGGAAGAAATAGGAGAATGTGTGGAGAGTCTAAGTGTCTATAAGATTCTATTCATTTTTGTAGGATAGCTATCTTTTCCTCTCCATTCCAAGTAAAAGGATTAAAGGCCCCAAAGCACTGTCTTTTCTTGTACAAATTGCCCTGCACATTATAGTCATTTCATATAAACTGAATGAAGTGTAAAAATGGCTGGTTCATTGATTACTCTTGTCTAGGATTACCTGGCTCTGCCCTCAACATTCTTACTCTCTTTATGAGAGAATCCATTCTGACTGGCAAAGCATGAGGGGAAATATGTAGTCATTCAAATGTATTTTTTCATAGACATAGTGTCAAATGATAATGAACTTCTAGTACATTCGCTTCAAATGTAATATGGATTAAAACTGGCCTTTATGGGCTAGCCTGGGAACTTAGCCATCATCTAATATTATTTTACTATTAGAAAAATATAATTGAAGCTTCAAACCATTATTTTACCAATACATTTTTGAAACTCTCTATTCAGAAATTGCCTCTATTATTGAAATCTAACTTTTTCCACATTAGCAACTTTGTAACAAAAGCAGAGGTAAGTTTGATAATTAATCTTTGCCAAATAGAGCAGAAAATCATAGCTCCAAGATAGACCACTGTTTAAACATTGAATGATGTTTGCCAATTAATAAGCCAGATTCAGAAAAATAATTAGTTCTTTGATATCTATAGTTTATTTTCATTTGTTATTTACATTCATAAATATAGAAAAGAGATTATTTTCAAGAACTACATTTAACTTGTTTCTATGCCATTTTTTATTTCAACTGTACTTAATTTCACATTTCTGAAGCAGATTTAGTCTGACATCATAGAATCTGAATTTAAAGGGACCTCAGAGGCATCTATTTGTTCCATACCTGAACAGAAATTCTCTTTATTTTATCCCTGACAAGTGAAGTTATGTTTAATTTCATCCAAAATATCCATCACTAAAAATTATATCTGTATTATATACTATTTGAATAGCTATGGCACTTGGAAATTAGATGGAATGAGTAACCAAATGGAATGCTTTCCACTTCCTTCTTATCCTTACCATGAATAATGATATACTCCTTTACACATTAAGTACTTTTTCTTTTTGGTCCACAATTGTTACATAAAGTTATCAGTTAATCAGTTACATAGTAATCGTGAAACTTCAGATGCAATAATCAGCACCTAGTAACAAATTAATTTTGCACAGTATAATTAATAAGCTTGACCAGCATTGTTCTGAATGAAAAGTTAGGGAAAGCATAACGTAAATCAGTAAACCAACAGTTATCTAGTAATACATATTTTCCCATTATTCCCAGTTTTATTTTGTTAAATTTAAATTTCTTATATGACTTCTTTTCCTATAATATTTTAGTGAATGATAAGAATGCCTTACAAGAAGAAAACAAAAAACTTTCAGAGCAACTACATCAGAAAATTGAGTGAGTAGCTGTCCTAAATTTCTTTTATAATGTCTTCTGAAGTTTTGAATATACATACTGTGAATACTTAGCATTTTATTTGTGACAATACTTGTAGGAAGTTTATCCAGGAAATAGTCCAATTTTAATTTCTCTAAATCAGACCATATTTATGTTATTCTAAGGAGGAGATAAAAATGAGCTATTTTATATCTCACTGACTTAAAACATCTTGTTTATAATTCTTGAAACATTTAAATATTTCTTCTTTTAGTACTTTGTTTACATTAAATATATAGCAGTCATTATTAGGCTTGGACTCTAGAAGAGTTTTCCAGGGTCTTAAAGCAGTTTCCTTTGCGACTATGTACTCTTGCAATAAAATAAATTATTCTAAATGGTTTCACAAATGTTGTATTTTCTGTGCTCTAGATCTCATGACTTTCAATAAAGATTTTACCAGTTTTCTATTAGATCAGCAACAGTAGATTTTTGAGTTTTCATAATCTTATATTGATTAAGCTATCATACTTACTATGTCATCATCTATTTGAAAGAATTGAATGGACATTAAAGGTAGGGAGTTATTAGTGTCAGATAAAGGAGGTAGTAGGAGAGGGGCAGGGTGTTAGCAGAGTGAGAGATGAAATTGTCATCTAGGTGTGTTATTCAGTTGTTTTCATTCATATTCAACTCTTTATGACCCCATTTGAGGTTTTCTTGGCAGAAATATGGGAGTGGTTTCCCATTTTCTTCTCTAGTTCATTAACTGAGGTGAATAGTGACTTGCCCAGGGTCACATAGCTAATAAGTGTCTTGAGGCCAGATTTGAACTCAGTTAAGAAGAGTCTTCCTGATTTCAGGCCTACCACTCTTATCCATTGCCCTTCATCTAGTTGTAGCTACTGACAATAGTACTTTCAGGTTTTTCCCACTATGTTTTGATAGGGAGCTTTTTTTACCATGTTGACAAATATGTTGCAGCTAGGTAGTTAAATATAAGAGACAAATGGAACCTACATGTAAATTATGTTGGGCAAAAGTGTAATTGGTGTTGAGAATAAAACTTATAGATACCCTAAAGATCTGAATGAAATGCATTGAAATTGCCTAATACTTTTGGCTTTCTGGAAGTTTGTGTACAGTTTGGTTTGAAAGCTTATCCTTTATTTTAACTCTCAATTCACATGTTTTTGTTTTTTAATCCTTTAAAAATTGACCAGAAATCTGGTAAAGACACTTGGGAGTTTGGATTTATCATCAGTATAAATTAAATTAGCTCAGTGCAAGAGTGTTTTAACCTAGAATGTATCTTGAGTCAACAGTGAGGAAAGTTAATCTCTTTCAATTTTTGAGTTTCTTAATGAGCCTGCCTTTTTAAAACCA
Source organism: Gracilinanus agilis (assembly GCF_016433145.1). Taxonomy (NCBI): domain Eukaryota; kingdom Metazoa; phylum Chordata; class Mammalia; order Didelphimorphia; family Didelphidae; genus Gracilinanus; species Gracilinanus agilis. Next base: position 541,602,438 of record NC_058130.1, on the reverse strand, counting down.
GATTCCTCAAAGCAATTTCCTTTTATTTGTCAAGTTAGAAAATGGCAAATGCAATGATTACTGTAGGACTTTTCTCATATAATATGAAAGTTAATAGTTTTGTAAGTAAGACTCGTTATTTATCAAAATTATTTGTCTTTTTCCTTTTTTTCCTTCCCTTTTTATTTGCTCTGTGTCAGAAGGACAAAGAAGGACAAAGCTAGCAAGTTGTTTGTTTGGTTTGGAAATCTCTGGTTAGAGCTAGCTTTTTCTTTCTGAGAGCTCTGCCACTTCTAGATTGGCCTTGTCAGGGAATCAGTTTTTCCTCGTGACTCATTCATGATAGAATTTTATGACTAACAGGCAGGTAGACTATGATGTGATCAGTTTAAAGCTAGGTCAGGTAGACTTCATGCTTCAGTAATCCATAAGCCTTTCTCATGTGATTTGTCTTGCTGGAGGGGGTGGGGTTTGTACTCAGACTACATAATTATGGAGAAATTAGAAGGCTCAGAACTCTTGAGAAAGTATTGTTTGTAGGACTACAATGGGAATTCTTTACTTGAGGAAAGACAGCCTTTTTACACAGCTTTAATATGTCTCCTATGGAAGAAATTTTAGTCTGTACTTTTCTATAGATTTAAAAACTTGAATTTCTTAGGACAATGAAATGAAACTTAAATGCTCTTATTCTAAAGCTATATTACATCCAGAAGTGAGAATTCACAACTATTCTTTTTAGGAAATATTTTAACATAGGTCTGCGCTAAAATAGAGATTGGTTATATTATCATTGAACCTGAATAAGCTGGCAAGCTTTAGTTCTTTGGAAGTCAAGGTTAGATGTACTTATGAGCCTAGTACCTTCTCTTCAAATCTATGCGCCCAGACTGAAATCTAAGTTGTAGCTCCCATCATTCAAATGCATATCATTGGTTACAAGATGATCCATATAAGTGTAATTAGATCAGTATAAATCCTTAACTGCTACCAGAGTAGAAGATGAAGTCTAGGAATATTTCTACATTTAGGACAACATATCTTTTATATTATAAACTATAAGGGAAGGGGCTAAGTCTCAATTATTTTTGTTGATCATTTATTAGGTACTTACTATGTGGAATGCTCTGTGGAAAACTACAGTGTTCAGTCTGTTATCTCATGCCTAGAATAGACTACTTCTTCATCATCACTATCTCTAAAAGTCTCTCCCTTCTTTCAAGGCTCAACTCAGATGTTTCCACTTTAATGTAGCTTTCCTAAATTCTAAGTGAAAATGATCTCTTAAAAAAAAATCTTAAAGCATTCTTTTTCTTAGTCCTCTCCTTTGCACTTATTTTAAAGATGTAACTGAGGAGGGAGTTAGGGTTAAAGGGCATGCCTAAAGATAAGAAAAGAAAAGATATTTAGAAAACAAAAGCAAAGTGATAGGGGTAGGGAGGGAATGATAAAACATGGAAAACCATGAGAATTAGGAATGGTGGCATAGAAGGCGGCACATTATTAGGAAGAAGTGAAGAAAGAGCAAATATTGGGGTTAACCTGTACAGAGGCATAGAGGTGAGATATAAAAGCTAGCATTTATGTAATTTTTAAGGTTTGCATAGAACTTTCAATATGCTATTTTCCCATTTGACCCTCATAGCAATTCTGCAAGGGAAATGTTATCTCCCCCTCCCCCCCCCCTTTTTTTTCAACAGATGAAGGAACTAAGGCTGAGATTAAGTGACTTGCCCAATATCACACAGCTAGAATTTAAACTTATCTTCTTGACTCCAGGACTGGCACTCTATCCATTGTGCCATCCAGATTCTCCTATTTGCATTTATATAGCATTTTAAGGTTTACAAAGGTTTTTACTAATATTACTTCATTTGATCCTCATAACAACCTTGTAAAGGAGGTGCTATTTTATAAAAGAAGAAACAGAGGCAGACATGAGTTAAATGACTTGTTCAGCTAGTATCTAAGGTGACATTTTTAAAAATCCCTTACCTTCTGTTTTAGAGTCAATACAAGTACCAATTCTAATGCAGAAGAGAGTTGTAAGAACTAGGCAATTGGATTTAAGTGACTTGCCTAGGGCCACACAGCTAGGATATGTCTGAAGCCAGATTTGAACCCAGACTATCCTGACTCCATGTCCATTACTCTATCCACTGAGCCACCTAGTTGCCCCTAAGGTGGCATGCTTACTCTGGTCCTCTTAACTCCAAGTTCATCACTCTCATCTGCTATTTTGGGGAAAAGAGTAAGCCATGAGGCCAAGAAAAGGATGAACATAGAAGATCAAATAAAATAACCATAGACACAGAGGCAAGTCATGGCAAAATTGGAACAGACATGGAGAATAATCTAGTTTAGACTGGATAGTCAATTACATGAAGGGGAGAATAATAGGAAATAAGGTTAGAAAGATAGATTTGAGTTATATTGTGAATGTCCTGGGATGCCAAGTTTAGAATTTTCTGCTCTGTTTGGCAATCAGTAGGGATCTATTGAAGATTTATGAATGGAGGGAACAATGGGTTCAGGGAAGATTACTGAGATAGACTGTGAGGGATGAATTGGAGAGGAAACAGAATGAAGGTAGGAAGACAAATTAGGATGCTGTTACAATAGTCTACATGTGAGGCCCTGAAATGGAGTGGTTGCTTGACAAATGATTGATTTTGTGGAGGGGAGGCAGGTCTGTGCAGAAAAAGTCTGAAAACATTGACTGGTTTAGGTTGATGTAGTGTTAACAGAAATAGAGGTGTGAAAGCAGGGAGGGGGGGATGGGCAGGTAATATTAGACATCCTGAAATAAACATGCATTGTTGTATTGACTTCACATGCTGACAGTCATTGTCTCTGACTCCATTAGAAAGAAACGGCATCAAGTAGCAGAGCCTGAGGAGGAAATTATTCCTGATTCACCTATATTGACTTTCTCATTTCCTGGCCTTAACCGTTTGCGAAGAAAGAAGGAGAACCCACATGTCCGATATATAGAGCAAGCAAATACTGATTTGGAGCACCCTCTGTGTACAAACGGTAAGAGTCTATGGAGAATTTTGTGGAATTAAATCTTTAAGTTTTAACCATAATCATATAGAATGTTTTATGTTGGAGCAACAGAATGTCTTCACTGTTCAGTTAACTTATGTTGTAGCTCACTGGTGTCAAACTCAAATTAAAGTGGATTCTTGCAGGAAGCATAATGACTTAAGAACTCTGTTGGTGAACCTATGGCACGCAGGATGGAGAAAGCTATTCTCTTCCCCTCTTCACATGCAGCATTACTCACTTCATCCACCCCTCTGCCCAGCAGCCCAATTGGGAGCCCTTCCTCCTTCCCCTGTCTGGGGCAAGGGAGTGACTCACATGTGGCAGGAGGGTTGCAGTTTGGGAATCAATCTCTAAAAGGTTCACCATCAGTGGCTTAGAAAATCACACATTAACATTATCTATGTTGTATTTTTATTTATTTTGTTAAACATTTCCCAATTATAGTTTAATCTGGTTTGAGCAGCAGTTTTCTGACATATAATTTGACACCTACTTTTGCTGAATTTGTTAGTTAGATTTGGCATCAAATATGTAGAATCTAGAATTCATAATTTTGATTATAACCTTGGAACATAATTCTTAAATGTATTATATATAAGCACTCTCTACAAAAAACCCTATTTTGATGCCACTTACTGATATGGAACTGAAATCGGGTTCTTGAAGGCTATACCAACATAATCAACTTTTTTACTAAAAGTTTCTACTAAGCAGGAGAATCTTCAGCTAGGGAAACCTGCTGACATCTTGGGAGCTGATGCCTAAGAAATCAGGATCATGGAATTATCTCTAGAAAGAACCTTAGAAATCATCTAGAACAGTTTTCTCATTTTTACAGATGAAGAAACTGAGGCACAGAGCCATGCAGGAACTTAAAATAGCTGAAATTTATATAACATTAATATTTATAAAATTCTTCACAAAGGTAGTCTCTTTTAAGCCTTACAACAACCCAGGAAACTGCTGTACTAGTACGCCCACTTGTATTAAGGAAATTAAGGCTTGAATAAAGTGTTTTGCTCATAGTCTTCTAAGCCAGTGGTGGCAAGATTTGAACATAGGTCTTATAACTTCAGTGTACTGACTTAAAGACATAAAATTAGCATATAAGAAAGTTTTGTCCTTTGGTTTTAGGCCTGTTGTTATTTAAAGGCTCATTATCAGGATGTTAGTCATCAGATGACTAATTTTTTAACTTATGATCCAGGGAGGAGGTGCATAATGGTTTTCAGTTATGATTGTGTTAAATAGTGGAAAAGAGGACAGAGAATGCTAAGAATAATACAATGTGATAATATAGACAGTGTAATAATACTAATGGAACTGTTGGAACTCTTGATGTGTTCTCTATCCAACAGTCCATGAGTTGATACTAATATATAGCTCTGGATTCCTCTAAGTCTCATCCTAAATTCCACCTCTGCAGAGAAGTTTTCTTTATCCCCATCAATACTAGTCCCTTCCCCCTGAGATAATCTTCCATCTATTCTATATATATCTTGTATGCCATTGATTGTTTGCCTGTAGTCTATCTTCATTAGAATGTGAGCCTAGAAATGGTGGTAGGGACTATAGTTTTTCTTTATAGCCCAAGTGCATAGGACAGTGCCTGGCACAAAGTAAATACAATATTTATGCTTATTGTTGTTGGCTTCTATGTGGATATTTTTCATATAATGAAATCAGACCTTAAGAATTTACAATTATTTGGAAAGACAACTTGTAGCATTACAACTCCAAGCATTAAGTCAGGAAGTTGACAGAATTCATTTTGTCATGTAACCAAAGGCAACTACAATTGATATTGCATTGATCATCTTGCTTCATTGATTGGGTAGCTAGGCAGCAGCAGCACAATGCAGAGATCACTAGAATATCCTCAGATAAAAACTCACATACTTCCTAGCTATGTGACCCTGGGCAAGTCATTTCCTAATACCCTACTGTGTGCCAGGTACTGTACTAATAGCTTTTCAAACATTATTTCATCTGATCCTTATTAGAATTCTGTGAGGTTGGCACTATTATTATTATCATCATCCCCATTTTACAATTAAAGAGATTGAGACAAATAGTGACTTGCCCAGGATTACAGAGCTAGTACCCCAGGCCCAGTGCTCCGTGAATGCATGACCTAGCTTCCTTAAATTTGGTTATATAACCCTACCGCATCGTTTGAAGAATCAAAATTATGCATAACCCAAAGAACCATGGAACAGTCCTTGATATCCAGTGATGACTTCAATGTGAAAGGTTTAAAAGACATCGTTTGAAGATACATGGTCAGAAAAGAAGGCAGTTAAATCGTCTACTGAGAATGAGAGATAATAGATAGAAAGTCTAAATTCTATACTGTTACCAGCAAAGAATGAAAAGATGCACAAGAAAACTGTCAGTACCTTGGATTAATCTTCTGAAGATAATTTCTGTATTATGGCTTATGTAAAGACAGATAATAATCACAGAGAATTAGACAGCTCTGCATTTTAAGAAGGAGGATAGTAATAATCCATAGTATTGAAATTACAGATTCATCTATCTGTATTATATGTAGATATGTATATTTAATTTGGTATATGTGCATTTATACATATGTGACATTTTATAATATGACTGGTTTATTTATATAATGTATGTCTATATTTGGGAGTTCTAAATTTATTAAAACTGTATTACTGGGGCAGCTGGGTAGCTCAGTGGAGTGAGAGTCAGGCCTAGAGACAGGAGGTCCTAGGTTCAAACCCGGCCTCAGCCACTTCCCAGCTGTGTGACCCTGGGCAAGTCACTTGACCCCCATTGCCTACCCTTACCACTCTTCCACTTATGAGACAATACACCGAAGTACAAGGGTTTAAAAAAAAAAAAAAAAAACTATTACTGTTCATATCATAGCAGGCAATGCTAAAACATTAATCTAACCCTCCATTATCTACTTTCTATATTGTTCTGCCTTCCTTATCTTCTACTAGAATCAGTCTCTAGATTGATCAATCAATACTCTAGAATCAATACTAAGTATCAGTTCCAAGGCAATTGGAGTTAAATGACATGCCCAGGAAGTGTCTTGAGACCATATTTGAATTAGGCCACCTGGCTGCCCTTGTGTCATTTTCAATCCCTGACCCTTTATCCTCTCTAGCATATTCCTCTACTTGAGTTTGTCTCATGCTGCTCTGCTCTTTATATATGCTATGGGAAGCTGCTTTGTGGTATAATTAAAAGAGCACTGCATTTGAAATAAAAGATCCCATTTCAAATTCCAGTTCTATAAAAGTCCTTTGATGTTGGGCAAGCCGGCTTTTCAATTTTTTTTTCTTCTTTGAGTTCTTGTGAGTATCAAATAAGATTGTAAATGGTAAAAGTGCTTTTCAAACTCTAAAGGAGGATGTAAATTTTACTATGAGGCTCAAATCCAAGTTAATCAGGAAGATGTCTTGAGTAAAAGAATATAGTACATTTTAGATTGGTGTATAAATTATTTTTTTAGTTTTCGCATCATTTAATTTCTACTTGTGCAAATAAATTTAATTGTAGTTCTCTAAAGAATTATGAATCAAAATATCAAGAGCACAATATGTTGGAAAAAAGTTCATTTCTTCAGTGACTTTGAAAAAAGTAACATGGATCTCTTTTTTTAAAAATGAAGAAGCCAAGTTGCTGTAATTTTTTCCACTGTATGCTCTTGTGTCACCCTCTAGTGGAAAGCAAGCAAATCATTGTCATACATTATAATAAGGAGTTGTGATTTTATTTGCATAGGTATGCCTTTATAGAAGCAGATCAACCCCTCACCCCTTAATAGATCATTTAAGGAGTTGCTTTGACCAAAAATGTTAGCTTGTGGCCAACCTTCTGATGTTAAGCATCTCTCACCTGACTTGTCAAGAAAGATCTTTTAAACCTTTTAGATTCAAGTTCTTAACCTAGGATTCATGAATGGAAAAAAGTGTATCTTTATTTCTTCTAACTTCTTATTGGAAATTAGAATTTCCTTCAATTACTTAAATTCTGAGAAATGGACTATTGGCTTCACCATATTGACAGAGGGATCCATGACTGAACAAAGGTTAACTCCTTAGACCATGAGCCTAACAGTCCATCAGCAGACCAGTTCGTGAAGATTGCCAGTTGTTAATTCCCGCATTGTTCCTAGATAATTTAAAGTCATTTCTACATTAGAATAAGCCATTAGTGAATGCAGCAGTTAGCTGATAAATTAAAAACCAAAAACACAAGATTTTTTTTTTTTTTAAGAAATTTCAGTTAGGATTTCTTCCTAATATCAGACAGGAATGTTTAAACTGATAAGAATTTATTAGGGTTCTCACTAAACCATCTTAAATGCATTCGAACATTCAGAAAGTAAATTATATCAATTTCCTTAGTAAGAGATTTCTTTCTTTGTATGTATCATAAATTCCTCTGAATCATTTTTCCACTATTAAGGGTTATTGTATAACTTTTTAAAATTTCCATTTGTGTGATATAAAAATTAAATTAGGTTTTGACTCAGTATGAGTTATAAAAGTGGTTGCTGTTTATAAAATATTAGCCCCTAAGTCAAAATGACTGTTCAGTTCTAATTACAACAAAGTAGAGATAGTGAAAATGAGAAATATAGGAAGGAGACAAAGTCTGGCCTAGCCTGCCAGCTCTAAGTGCTCTTCTGATGAAGTGAAGTCCAGTTTAGCACCCGGAAGGGGCTTCCCCAAATCCCAATCTCCATGTGAATTTCCCAGTAGTCCTCAGACAGAAGTCCCAGTAGTGTCTTTAGCCAGAGTTCCACCAATGCAGAATGACTCCAAGGAAAAAAAGCTTGTCTCTTCAGCTCTACTTATCAATGTGGAATCCAAGGGAAGAGTCTCTCTAAGGAACGAGCCTCTCCAAAACAAAGGAAGCAAAGAGGCCAGACCATATTGGTCTCTTCTTTTATACCCCTTTTTCCCACTTCATTTCCTGTCTATCTACCCCCTCTTCACAGGAACGAATTTCAATCTCCCAATTTGCCTAGCACTGCCCAAGAGGGTCAGTGCTTGTGGCCTTTGGAGGTATGAACTAGTAAGGTTAGCTACTAAGTAGGGGTACTTTAAATTCTTGATTTGATTGACTAAAAATAGAGAAAGGGAGAGCTAATTCTATCTTCATAGTGGATTCCTTCTCTTCTAGTCATTCATATTACTGCTACTATGAATCAAAAACCTTCAGATGCAGAGAGTAGTTAAAAAGATCATTTTGAGCCAGGGAAATTATTTGAATGGTATTAAACCCTATTCAACTCATTAAGCAGTTATTAATCACCTGTTGTATGTCTCCAATTAATCTATATTGATTTATTTGTAAGTTCTTAATTTTAGGTTTTTTTCAGTGAAACTGAATTTTTATCAAACTAGATGTCATTTTAAAGCTGCTTTCTTAGTAATAGCTAGAGTTCTACCCAATCTATTTAAAAATTACTTCAGTTCTTGCTGTTTTCTAGACAGTATATTCTAGTTGATCAAGTAGGATTTAAGTCCTCCTCCAGGGAGCAATATATAGAATATTATTATAGTAAGTACTTTTGATAAGTTAAAAATTTTTTAAACTAATTAGATAAGATAGTAATCCATAAGTCTGAGGAAGTCTGTGAATACAAGCAGTGATTTGTGTTTCCACTGGACCAACTCACAGTTTTTGATTTTAACAATTTGTGAAATTAAGGTACTGGATTTTTATAGGCTTATGCACATGTCCGTAAAGAAACCACATTTTCAATGCATTTGATTTCTCCTGGGTTTTTAAAAAAAACATTCTTACATGTTTTGTTTTTCCAGAATTTGCAAAAGGTCTAAAGTGTTCGACTCAACTGCAGCAAAACCACTATGAAAATGAAATTCTTGTAGCAGACACTTGTGATCAAACATTATCAACTATGACCAGTAAGAATGATATTGAATTATTTAATTAAAAAAATGTTTTTAGCTTCTCTTAAGTTAGAAGTCATGTCTGTCTCATATAACTATATAAGAAATCATCTAAATGTTTAGAGAATGGGATATTGTGTAATATTCTGATGAATTGAAATTTGACCTGTTAAGCACTATACCCTTTCTTTCCAGCAGTTGTTAAAATGTCTGGCCAAAATATGTTTGTACATTTTCCTGTCTCACTAGGTGCAATATAAAGAATAAGACTTAATATTTCTTTTATTCAAGAGTTGAATAACAAGTGACATGATAACCATCAGTAGGCCTGTAAAAGCAAGAAATGTAAGAGATTGGTATGAATCTGTGTGGGGCTCCAAAAGATGTATTAATTTCAAGGTATTAAACTTTTCCTCTCAAAATCAGAATGCATTAAAAAATTCTAGTTCATTGGTTTTTGCAAATAGGAGATTTAATCGCTTGGAAATAATTATTTAAATGTTTTTCTTGAGTTTCATTTATAGTCTTAATTTACTTAGCAAACTTTTTTTAATGACAAAAACAAACTTCAGACCAGCCCATTTCTACATCATACCAAATTCCCAATAAGTAGTCTGTATTAAAAAAAAAAAGGCTTGACTTTCTCTAATCGTCTCCAAAGTAGATGCCATGGTTCCTTGGGGGCTACAGCAGGGACTGATAAAAAGAATCTGCCATTTAGAAGGTGGAAGGATCAGTTGTTACCTATCCTTTTTATGATAGCCAACCATGAAAATTGCCTTCAATGCTGCCATACCTATCCTATCTCAACATACTTCTCTTTTCCTTATTCCTTCTTCTGTCAGTCTCCCAACCTCTCTCCTTGAGTAGTTTATGGGTCCCATGGATCATTTATAGCCCAAACTAATTAGGCATCTCATGAGATACCATTAAGAAAATACCTATCCTCTGCCCCTCAGATCAATTCATGAATGAGGCAGGAATAAGTTGGAGGGTAGCCTCTGCTCTTCTGGACAATAACCAGTAAGATCCATTCCTCCTTATTTTCACTTAGAGAGCAGGTCAGAGTAGGTCACCCTTGATGAGCAGACAAATTATATTATTTTTCCTCCCAAACCCACACATCTTCCAAACTTGTTTATTATTCTCAAGGTTTTTTCAATAATTATTTCTTATAAAATATGTTCATATATGGTGTAAAGTAGCTATATTATTTGGATATCCTTTATTTTGCATATACATTCTAGAAAAGCTGACCAAAAAATGAATTTCTGTTTATTCTTTTTTCCCTTGACTTCATTATAATCATAGATTTGTTTCAAATGGAGAAATTTCAGAAGTTTGAAAGCCTTTCTTGAATAGGAGATTAATACTATACTCTTAAGGCCTATTACATGCTGGATAGTCTTAATACCACAATTGCTTTTGTAATATGTTTAGAGCTGTAGTCTACTTTTTTAATTCCAGGATCTATAATTTGCTGTTCCCTCCACTCCCTATCTTGCCTTTCTCTAAACCATAAGAATCTCTGCAGTTCTTAAGAGATCAGCACCATAGCTCTCTTGTCTCTTTATATTCCTTGATATTTATAAAAGGTAATAAAACTAGGTCAAAATGTTTCGAAAAAGCATTTTCTGAAGGTGGCCATTTTTCTGCAAGGAGCATCAATATGGGGTTCAGAGTTTGGAACACCAAAGAAACCAGGAGACAGTTAAGAAACAGAACAGCACTATAAAAGGAAGTGAACCCCAAGTAACGTAACTCAGTCCCGAGTTTGGGTAAAGGGTAGAAGGGAGGTTCTGGGTAGGACTCTTCCCTGAACCTAGTTATCCTTATCAGGATTGTCATAGCCTGATCTACTGTGCTGATTCAAGCTATATCTGCCAATCTCTCATATTGTCTGCACTCTGCAGCAGATTTTATATATATATATATATATATTTTTTTTTTTCATCAGTTTATACCAAGAATAACAACATCAAATCATCACTGAAGATCTATATCTTATACCTGTTATCATCCAGCTTAGCTAACTTTTCAATCCATTTGACGAGATATTAAGAGCTGAAGTCAGGTATAGGGTGGAATGTTGACAAGGGCTTTACCTTGAGAAGGGACAACCTACTTTCTAATCCAATTAGATAAAATGTTAGATTTCCTGATTCCTCTCTCCTTTCCCATCATACCTATTCCCAATACCCTCCAGTGTATACTATCTCTTGATAAATTAAAGAAGTTACCTTGTTACTAAGAAGCCTTTGGTCATCCTGCTGATCTGATTCAACATCTGTCAGAAAAATCCCTCCATATTGTCAGAACTTGGCAGTTGGTAGGGACTCCTTTCGGTAGGGGAACTCTTATTGACTTCCACATAAAATCTTGTCAGAGAATTACTCCCAGATAACCAGAGATATCTACTCGATTGGCAGATCACCATCTTTAGCCATATATATCAATTAGATATTTAATTGTTTCTCACTGGAGAGCCATAGGGTTTAAGCCCTCTCAATAAGATCCTCTTGGACCTGCTTGCTGAGGAACATAGACAATCACTGAACTGAAGTCAGCCCAACCCCTGCAGGTGGTTCTGTGTGGCTGCTTGTCGTCTGCAAAGGGAATAATCCCAACAGTATTCACATTTAATTTTTAATTTTATGCTTTTCTAGTAGGTACTTAATAAAGTTACTTTGAAAATTCTTTAAGTTTAAGACTATATGGTATATAAAATGACTTAATTTTTTCCCCTTGTAAAATTCTGTGGTTATACAATTCTGTAAAATTAGTCTACTTAAAACATTTATTAATCTAAAATGGAAAATTAGAACCATCTAATCCATCTTTTTTCCTCCCCAAGAAATATACTGTTAATTACTAAATTTGCCATTTTCATTCTGATAACAGAATATGTAGTTATTATCCTGATGGTATTTCAGAGATAGCAATAAGAAGAAAAAATATTCCTTATCTTTCTATATTTAATGCATTGAGGGGGGAGGAGAACCATGAAATTTTCTATATCCCGAATGACTTTGACCAAATAACTCTTTGGACCTCAGTTTCCATACCTTTAAAATAGGGAGGTTAGATTTCTCTAAGATCTCTTCTAGATTGTGATCTAAAATGATTATAAGACATCAAAAAGGGTATATAAAACAACCTTCTTCCTAATTCAACAATTCAGTAATCCAGTGTCTCACTGAGAACTCCTTCCAGTAGCAAAAAACATAACCTGTGTTTTTTCTTTGTGATCCTTATTCACATGGGAGCCCTCCATGTGGCATCCACCCATGCTGCTGAAATACTCCCTTTAGGTTTTTAATATGCATGGTTACCAGTGTAGCACTGTAACTATCTGTTCTCCTTATTCTCCTCCTTTTCAAATCACCATTGCTTTGTGCTAGTCACTATTGATAATATGCTGCAGCCTATATATCTGCAACATGCATTTCTCAGTTGCCCTGTGGGTCAACCTCAGTTTTGATTTTTTTTGGAAACCATGCATTGCCAGGAAAATATTTGGTTATTTTTGCATTTTTTATTTCAGGGATCAACTTGAATGCCTGAAAAAGCTACACAAATTTCTCAGCTTGCTCATTTCCTTCTCCTTAGTTCTGTATATAATTCATTGTCCACTTAAATAAAGCATTTAAAATCTATTTAAAGATTCACCTGGTGATCTGCATATCAAGTAATATTTTCATATTCCAGGAATATTTCATCTTTGGAACAGTCTTCAGCTGAACTAAATGGTTATATTGACATGAAACTGAAACTACTCAATTAGCAGTGGAAGGAAGTGGATTAATTTCAGTTTTTGACATTTCTAAATTGCAAAAGGAAGAACAAATTTATTATTTTGAAGAATTTATAGGTTTTACTTAAGAGGCTTTAAGTTATAATTTGGTAGCAGTCTTATTTGATGAATGATATAAGTTTATTTAGTATAAGCTACATAGTCTAATTTTAGGATAATTTTACATTAGATTTCAACTCTTAAACAACTGTATGGCCTTTGATCTATCTTTATAAAACTATAGCTGTATATTTACTTGTATATGCTTTATTTAAAACTTAGATACCCAAGAAACCAACAATTATCCCATTGAGAAGTCGTCTTTTAATTTAGCTGCTGTTGTTGCTGAAACACTCGGACTTGGTGTTCAAGAAGAATCTGTAAGTAACATCTGCCTTGATAAGTATAATAACTAAATTGAGCCTAGAGAAAAATATTTGTCCAGGTTAATAGTGTCTAGGCTAATAATACTTTTAAGGACTCAACCATCTCTCAGATTTAACCAAGAGTGGGCTAAAACCTTTGGTCCAAGTATGAAGTGGTGAGGGTTTGCACCAGAATGGTGACAGCATTGGGAGAAGAGAGAAAGTGTTAGGAAGGTGGAATAATTAGGAATATAAAATTGATAGGACTTGATAACTAATTGGACATCAAGGTTCATTGATATGTCAAAGGCTGCAGAGGTCAAGAAGGCTAAGGATTGAGGAAAGACCATTCGATTTTGGAATTAAGAGATCACTGGTTACTTTGAAGTGAACAGATTGAATTGAATATGAGGTTAGAAACCAGACTGCAGAGAGTGAAGATGAGAATGAGAAGAAAGTAAGTGGAGGCACCTCAAGTAGATGGATGGCCTCCTTAAGGAGTTCATTCCCAAAAAGAAGGCGAGAGATAGGATGATAGCTAGTGTTAAAGGATAATATAATAGGGATGAATAAATCAACCGAGAATACTTTTGAAAATGTGGGGAACATGGGCATTTTCATAGACAATAAAGAAATACCCCAGAAATAGAACACTTGTGGGTGGTAGCAGGTATGACTGTCTTTGTATAGCGGTGAGGAATAGGTCATGGCAAATAAGTTAAGGAAGTGGAAGTTTGGGGTATTGTGAAAGTATCAATTTGTATATTAAATTTCATGAGGGGCAGAATTGAGGAGGAGAGAGACTGAATCAAGCACTAAACTCATTGAGGAAAGAGGGAGAATATTCTATAGGTCACTAGACAACAGTTACCAGAATCCTGACTAAGTGATAAATCTGGATTGAATGAACTTCAGAAGAGGAGAGATGACTGAGTGGTAGAGGGAGAACCTAGAGGTGGTGATGAGGAAAAAAGGTATCCCAGGGCCCCTATCTCAGCCATTGAGATGAGGATATAAGTGATAGTGTAACCTGTGTTGAAAGAGAAACCAGGAAAGCCTCATCATCAGGAAGGAGCCTAGTCTCAGTGAATACAAGAAGATAAGTGAATGAGAAAAAGTGTAAGATGAAAATTACTTTGTTTCCTTATGGAGCAGGCATTCTAGAGAGCATAGTAGAAAAAATGGCTAACTAATTTAGGGTGGGTTACTGAGGTATAGAGGAATTTTTTTGAAGTGGTTAGGTATAAGGGAATGGATAGTAGGGGGATGAAGAATGGGATCTGAACAGTGGTATTTAGAGGTTCAGAATCACTGGAATAGGGAGTCATGGTATGATATTCATTGAGAAATGAGTTCTAGGTTATCATTGTTTATAGAAATAGTAGGAGGCCAGAGAGAATTCCTGGAATGCAATGGAATGGCTTTTTTGGGAGATAAGTGAAGACAAGGCTGACTGGGTCTTTTCAGTCTTAAAGACTGAGGATAACCTAGTCACTCATTACCTAAAGCCCACATAGTACTAGTACCACCACCTTACTAGAAACCAAATCATTCTTTGGAGTCGTTTGGGTGGTTACGGTTTGGAAGGGGGAGATGGAATTTGCCTTAACTTTCTTTTTTTTCAAGCAGACTTCTTTCCTTGCCCCCTATATTGTTTTCCATGGGTGTAGAAACATTTGGATTCTTCAGATTGAATAGAAGAATTTTCTTTGAACATAATTATAGGATATTAAACTACTTTATATAATAGAGTTGTGTGCAGACTGGATTTTTAAAAAAAATTAGTGACATTTTCCCATTGAAATATTTCTTCAAAAATTCATCCTAATTTTAACCTTTAATTTCACAACAATACATTAGCACTATCCTACTTAGATTTTAACCTTAGTTGAGTATTTTAATTGTGCTAAATTTTATTAAGGGAGATATTTAAAGTACCTTGTAGGAATCTTATAATGAAAAAAATTCTTATTTTTATCTCTTTAGTAAATACTGATTTTTTAAGATTGTATTATTGCAAAATACACCTATAAAATTGTTGCTCAGTTTGATTTATACTTTTTGAATTGTTATTTTATTTCAATTATATGTAATATTATATATGCGATAAGTATGTGTGTATCACATCTGCCTTTTACTTTTGAAGGACTCTCAAAGTGCTTTGAATTCTCTCAGTGAAGACCTGCACCATCAGCAGGAAGCAGAGCCAAAGAAACAAACTTTTCAAGAACACACAAAAAATATTGAAGAAGGTTTAAGGTATTTGGGGGTGTGTGGCAGATTAAGAAGATCCAGAAATAAAGTGCCTTTAAAAAAAGATTACAGGAGGGGGCAGCTGGGTAGCTAAGTGGCTTGAGAGCCAGGCCTAGAGATGGGAGGTCCTGGGTTCAAATCTGGCCTCAGACACTTCCCAGCCCTGTGACCCTGGGCAAATCACTTGACCCCCATTGCCTGCCCTTACCACTCTTCTGCAAGACGGAAGGTAAGGGTTTAAAAAAAAGAAAAAAGATTACAGGATTGTTGCTTTGGAGCTAGAATGGGACAACCTCTTCATTTCATAGTTGTGAAAAGTTCAAAGTAGCAGTGGTTTATAGATTTTGTTCAAATGAATTTTTATAATCCATTTTCTCCAGTTTGCTTCTTTGTGTTTTGCATTATTTAACAGGAAGTGATATTTTTGGTTTTGTTTTTCCAAACCCTTGCCTTCTGTCTTACAATCAATACTAAGTATTGGTTCCAGGGCAGAAGAATGGTAAGGGCTAGGCAATGAGGGTTATAAGTGATTTGCCTAGGGTCACATAGCAAAAAAATGAGGCCAGATTTGAACCCAAGATCTCTTGAGTCTCTAGGACTGGCTGGAGAGTGAGAGTATTTTAAGTAATATATATCCATCAGTACTTGCAACTCTCATTTGGCTGATAAAAACTAATGTAGCTAGCCAGTGACTGCATTCAACATATAACTTTGATTCCTTCTACTTTTAGGTTAATAGGACCACTCTGACAATGATTTTGGGTTGATGGAGGTTTTTGATGTATAAATTAACTTATATTTTTGGTCAGTCTTCTAATCATGATTTTAGCATTTGTTTCTATCTCTGTCTGGATCATTGCTTATTTTCCCAGAAATAGGTGGGACATTTCACTACTTCTCTTTATTTGTTCAGATTTTCAGATTCTTCTCCAAGGACTCCACCAGAAGTTGACTGGACTGCTCGGGCATCTTCTCCTGTTTTTGGGGCTGCTTCTACTCTGAAAAATGGCTTAAGTGTGAACACAAGCTTGTCCCCTTCTCTTTTAGAGGCTGGGAAAAAGTTCCATCTCAAAACAAACCATTTTAGCAATAATTGTAATTCTAGGCCACAAAAACCTAGATCAAAATCTGAAGACACCAGCCTCATTACATGCCTTAATCTTGGTTCTCAAGCAAACACTGTTATTGATCATTCTTCTTCCATTAAACAAGTGTTTGTGAGAAAGAATATAGATGAATCAATAAGTACAAAAGTTGGGACTGATACAAAAGATGAAGATATTGAAAAAAATGATCTTTTTGTGCCATTGAAACCGTTGGGAGGCAGAGGAACCAAAAGAAAGAAGGCTGAAGAAGAAAGTGAACATTGCCCCCCAACCTCTTTTGATAAAGAAAATGCTTTTCCTTTCCGAGGAGATATTCCTCCTTCTGTCAATGGAGACTCTGTAATGGATAAGCCCCTGGATCTATCTGATCGATTTTCAGCTATCCACCGTCAAGAAAAAAGCCAAGGAAATGAGGTTTGTATAAACCAGTTTAGGCAAATGGCTCTTCATGAGGCTTTGAAACCTATTCCAAAAGGCTTATTCTCTAGTCTTACAACCTTAAATGGTAGCTCCATAATAAACAAGAGAGTCCTAAGAAGACTCCTAGTGTCAGGAATACATCTTTCTGTCCCCCAATAAATCATTCCCAGATAAAAAAGTAGAACTACAAATAAAAGAAGAAATTCAGCTTTCAAAATCCCTCTCCTGGGGGCAGCTGGGTAGCTCAGTGGATTGAGAGCCAGGCCTAGAAACAGGAGGTCCTAGGTTCAAATCTGGCCTCAGACACTTCCCAGCTGTGTGACCCTGGGCAAGTCACTTAACCCCCATTGCCTAGCCCTTACCACTCTTCTGCCTTGGAGTCAATACACAGTATTGACTCCAAGACAGAAGGTAAGGGTTTATTTAAAAAAAAAAAAAAAAAAAAAAAACCTCTACTTCCACATAAAAGTATGGAGTCAGGGGTGTCTTTGATGGCCTAAAGGTATATTATTGTGCTAAGTGTACAGGGATTTGTTTTCTCATTAATGTTCATGAATATCTTCCAGGTACTAATACTGTCATCTATTCTTAGGTTATTGGTGCTTATGAGCCAATAAAAGTGAAAGGTAGGATGGGACATGGAGATTGTGAACTTGCCTCAGTTCTTCAATTAAATCCTTGTAGAGTAACTAAAGCACAAACTTTGCAAGATGATCAAGGTATGTATATGTTGTCTACAGTGTATTTTCAGTTTCTTTTTAAAAGTTATTGAAGCAAATGTAAATTTAAGTGAAAATAACAATTCTCATTCATTTATATTAGCTGAATTACAAGAAGCTATTTTATTGAATTGCATTTTTTCATCTCATTTCCTACATTCAAAAATGTTATTTTGAATATTTAGTTTTGATGCAAGACACTTCCTAACAAAATCAACCACAAAGTAGATTTCCTGAAAATATTGAAACAAAGTTGCATACCTACTCATTTTCACCATGTTTGCCATGATATTCTTGTTTTTTCTTTTATGTTCTCAACTGAGCAACAAATAGTTTTTGAGCACCTATTAAGTATCCTAGAAGGAACAGAACAGTTCCAACCTAAGGAACTTACATTTTGTTTGGAGAGAGAGAAAACACCTTGGGTATTCCAGATAGATTTCTTCTATAAGTTGACACTTGATGAAGGTGGGGGAGGGGTGCATTTGGATCATTGGGAACAGCCTGCATAAAGACATGGTGGTGGGAGGATGGAATGTTGTATGGGGAAAACAGTGAAAAGACTGGTCCAGCAGGAATGTATATGATGTAGAGGTAGGCTGGAGCCAAAATTATGAAGGGCTAAAAAAGCCAGACAAAAGAGCTTATGTTTTATTCTAGAGGCAAAAAGGGAGGTGTTGGAGTGTCTTCTGTAGCAGATGAGTAACCTTTTGATTTGACCCTGGGTCATGCCAGCCTTTGAAGGGGACATTTGAGGCAGAGAAATTAATATAGTGACCTATATCACCCTTTCGAGGTTTTCTTGCTACTTTACTACTGGTCCTCTTATCTGACTATTCCTTTTCACTCTCCCTTACTTAATATTCTTCCAGGTAGCATTTGTCCTCAGTGGTGGGTACCCATATTACTTTGTCCTGGACTTTCTTTTCTCATCTCTCTGTGCTATTTCAGTTGATGATCTCATCAGCTCCCACAAATTCAATTATCATCTATATGCTTATATTTAATATTCCCAGATTTGTATCCAGGTTTTACCTCTCTTACTAACAATCTTATATATTTTTTCATTTTATTTTTTTTTTTACCAATTACATGTAATAAATTTCCACACAAGTTTTTCTAAGTTATGATCAAACTTATCTCCTCCACTCCCCTTCCTTCCCCCTCCCAGTGGTGGCTGGCAATTTGATCTGGTTTATACATGTATTATCATGCAAAATGTATTTCCATATTGTTCATTTTTATAAGTGAGTAATCTCATAAACCAGACTCCCCAGAACATAAACCTAAATAAACTGTTGAAAAATCATAAAATCGTTTGCTTTTATCTGCATTCTGACTCCTCAATAGTTTTTTCTCTGAAGGTAGATAGCATTCTTTACTAGTAGTCTCATATTTCCAACTGTATATCAATATAGTCACAAATGAATTCATTACTTTTCTTACCCTAATCTTCCCTCTTATCAATCTCCCTATTATTATTGAAGGCTCCCCCATCCTCCCAGTCAACCAAATTCAAAACTTGGGTGTCATCTTCAATTCTTCACATTCTCCCCCTCAGCCTCTCGAATCCAGTTCTATTGATTATCCTTTCTTAATATTTCTTGTTTATTTCTTTTTGGATACTGCCACTCTTTTGGTGCAGGCCCTACTTACTTCATACATGAACTATTTCTGCAGCCTGCTGTGTGGTATCCATTGCAGTCCATCTTTCGCTCAGCTATCAAAATTGGTTTAACTTATAAAGACATGGTTGAAAATTGCAGTTTTTCCTTTTCCCATCAAATCCCAGTCAAAGAATCTTGATTATTCTTTCTAATCAATCATTGTTGGTATTAGTTGCTAATATTACTAGTATTACAAATATTTTAGGGCCATGCTCTTAGCATCTAAACCACAGAATGTTAATACAGTTAAGTATCAGAAGTATTGTTGCAAGTCTCTTTGTTTTTTCTTCTTCTGATATCAATAAGAATTAGGCAGATATGAGAGTCAGGCCTAGAGATGGGAGGTCCTAGGTTCAAACCCGGCCTCAGCCACTTCCCAGCTGTGTGACCCTGGGCAAGTCACTTGACCCCCATTGCCCACCCTTACCAATCTTCCACCTATGAGACAATACACCGAAGTACAAGGGTTTTAAAAAAAAAAAATTAGGCAGATAGAGCTAGGGCTAGTCTTTATATATGCCTATGCCCCTGACCACCAGGACCAAGGTGGAATCATTCATATGTTGATTCTAGTTCACATAAACTTCTCTCTGTTCCTTATTTATAGAGAGAAAATCTGAAGAGACAAAGCCAAACCTAATTTTAGTAATTTCTTTTGCTAAGAGAAAGGTTTAAACTAGATTCTCCACTCTAAAACATTTACAACCCCAACATAGATTCTAGCTTTACAAACTTCTAGGCTATAGTTTAGCTCTTTAGAGTGAGGTTAACTGTGTTGCCAACAATAGACACATAGGTGAAATATGCTAGTTTTAAAGTGCTGTAAATTCATAATTCTTTTTTTAATTATGACTTTTTCTTTCCTAAGATAAATCAGCCTTAGAAAATATCCAGTGGAGTATAGATCCAGCAGCAGATCTTTCTCAATATAAAATGGATATTACTGTAATTGATACAAAGGTAAGTTAATTAAATAAAGTCACAGTTGCTACATTCTAGTCTACTAGAAAGAATACTCTTTTCTACATCTGTGACTCTTCTACTTGCTTAACTATGTGACCATAGAAACCCAATTTCCCATTCCGGAACTTTCTTTTCTGTTTGTAGCTATACCTACTCTGTGATCTCATCATGATTATATCAGGGCTCAATTAGCATCTGTATGTATGAGATAACTATATATCTCTATCTATCTATATATCGGGTCCTGCCTGTTTTCTGAGTTACAGTCCCATGTGAATATCTGATCAATATATATGTAGTTATCACAAAAATTTTTTTTTTCTCTTAACACCTACTGTACATCTTAGAATTAGTACTTATGTATTGGTTCTTAGGCAGAAGAGTAGTAAGAGCTAGGCAATCAGGATTAAATGAATTATCGTATCTAAAAGGTAATTGATTTCTTTATTCCTATGAGGCCACCAACATCTTTCTAGTCACTCATTTTTGCAAATTTGGAATCAACATTAACTCTTCACTCTCCCTCTTTCTCCTCTTCCCACATGCCCCAATATAATAAGAAACTCTACAGTATCTCACACCTCCATCCCCTTCTCTTCATGACACCATAATTCAGTTCATAGTCACCTTATAAACACTATTCTAAGAATCTCTTAGCTGAACTCCTAGTTTTTGCTCCTTTCTTTGGCATCTTCTACACAGGTGCCAAAATAATTTCCTGATAATAATCTGCTTAATAATTTTCAGTGGCATTTGTTTCTGATAAAATAAAAAATTATTTTTGACATTTAAGTTCTTAATCTGACACTAGCCTTCATTTTCAGAATTAGAGTCGGTATGGCATAGTGGAAAGAGCATTAGCTCTGAAGTCAGAGGACCTAGATATAGATTTTGATGATTATAACCTATATCACCTCAGTCGAGCCTCTTAATATCCTTAGGCTTTAGTTGCCTTATCTAGAAAATGAATTAGATGGCTTATAAGATCTCTTTCAGGTGTAAATTTTTGATGCTATGATTTATTTTTGCTTCATCTATTCCATTCCAGCCAAACTTGCTTACTTGACATGAGACCTTGGAACTGAAACTCAGAGAAATTAAGGGCTAAGAATTAAACCCAGGCTCTCTGACTTCAGATCCAGTATCTCCCACTGTTCCACAATGCTGTTGCTCTAATTTGGTATATCTTTCCCTGCTTTCAACTATGTTTTTGTATAAGCTGTCCCCCATATCTGTAATGCTTTCCTTAAACTGCTTTTTAGGATCCTTATCTTCCTACAGAACTCAGTTCAATGTTGTTACCTATGGGAAGACTTTCCCAATTACCCTAGTTCAAGAGTTCTTAACCTGGGGCCAATGAATTGTTTTTTTAAACCCTTATCTTCTGTCTTAGAATCAATATTTAGTATTGGTTCCAACATAGAAGAGTGATAAGGGTTTGTCAATTGGAGTTAAGTGACTTGCCCAAGATCACACAGCAAAAATCAGATTTGAACCCAGGACCTCCCTTCTCTGAGTCTGGCTGTCAATCTGTTGAGCCCCCCAGCTGCCCTAGCCCATAAATTTAAAAATAATAATAATTTATTTTTTGATAACTGCTTTCCAGTGTAATTGGTTTCCTTTGAAAACCTATCTATTTTGCTTTGAAAATTACTACTCTGAGAAGGACTCCCATCAGTTTCACCAGATGTCCAAAGGAGCCCATGGCACAACTAGGTTCAGAACCCTTATCCTTCCTGTTAATGCTCGCTCCTCAAATTCTTTTATCTACTAATCTGAGTACATAGTCTCTTTCCCAGTAGAATACATACCCCTTTAGGTCAGGAATCATTTTTCATTTGTTGTTTTTTTTTATCCTCACTATCTAACACATGGAGAGAATTTAATAAATAAATGTTCAATGAGTGAATTTTTAAAATAGGAAAAAATTAGAGCCATGTGACCTAAGTCAAGCTATTTCCATGAATTTAATCAATTGGGCAACATGTGAAAGAATAGTTTGTAGTATGTTAAAGAATCCTTGTGTTGAAAAAGCATAACGTAGTTTTGCAAGTGAAATATTGGCAGTGAGCCCTAGATTTGGGGCCAAGAATCTTGGGTTCATATCCCACCTGAGACAATATCTGTGTCACCTTAGGGAAGTCCCTTATCTTTACATGGCTGCAGTTACCTCATTTCATGGGGTTATGGATTTAGAGTTAGGAAAGATCGTCAGAAAGAGATCATCAAATACCAATCCCTTTATGTTTTAAAGAGAAATGAAAGCACAGAGTGTTTTCCAAGTTCACATTGGTATTAGAATTGGCTTTTGAACCCTACTTTTCTGATTCCAAATCTAATGTTTCCCATGCTATTTTATGGGAAACGAATATTTCTATTACCTACTTTACAGAGTTGTTACAAGTTAAGTATTTTGTAAAACTTAAAGAGAAAGATAAATGAACCATTATTATTAGGTCACAAAGTACCTATTTAATGTTTCAAACCCTTACTTTCTGTCATAGTAGCAACTAAGGCAGAAGGACAAAGGCTAGGTGGCAAACAGGATTAAGTGACTTGACCAGGGTCACACAGCTAGGAAGTGTCTTGTGGAGTTTTCAGTCTAAGCTCTCCCAACTGCAGGTCCCACACTGTGCTACTTTGCTGCCCCACAAAGCCATGGTTTTAGAAAAATGACTTTCATTAGTTTGTAAGATACACTTTAATAATACTGTAACTTTCAATTGACTATCTTAAGTGCCACAAATATAAAAGCTCAAAGCAAAAATTAGAAATGAAAATTTTTTCATTTTGTTTTATACTTGAATTTCATGGCATTTCAGAAATTATTTTTAGTTTGTAATGTGATTATTTTAGTTAGTACAATGTAGAAAAAGTGGGTTATATTCATTATGTTCTTGCTGCCTCTGACCACTACCTGATTTTAAGGTAAATTAAAACAGATAAGGCAAGAAATCATTAGACTTTACTAGTTAAAAGGCATCTTTCAAATGAATAGGTACTTATTTCCCATGAAACCCAAAAGATGTTTTATTCTCCTTTGAATTGTTAAGCAACATCTCTGGCATAAATGTAAGCTGTATATATTTTACAATTGGTAAAAATGTGAATTCTTTTATATTTATTTAGGATGGTAGTCAATCAAGATTAGGTGGTGAGACTATGGACATGGATTGTACGTTGATTAGTGAAACTGTCCTTTTAAAAATCAAGAAGCAAGAGCAGAAGGGAGAGAAAAGTCCAAGTAAGGTTTGATTTTTTTTTTTTAAATGTAAAAGGGATTGTACAATTACATTTGTGTTGCTTGATCACAAGATGACGGCATTTGAGCTAGAAGGAACCATAAAGATCATCTTTTGTCTAGTCAGTTCATTTTACAGTTGAGGAAAAATTCACCATATCACTATAAACCTTATTTATTTTCTGTTGGCTTATATATTCTCTCAATCATATCCAAAAGAAAGTTTTTGGAAGATTTCATGAAAGAAATATGTTTAAACCTAAAATTGTTAAGAAATGTCAGAAACTTTTGAATAATTCAAAAAGTGCTATAAAACTAGATCTTACACATTAGAAGCTTTCGTTTTTTTGTTTTTTGTTTTTTTTGTGTGTGTGTGTGTGTTTTTTTTTTATTTTAAACCCTTAACTTCTGTGTATTGACTTATAGGTGGAAGATTGGCAAGGGTAGGCAACGGGGGTCAAGTGACTTGCCCAGGGTCACACAGCTGGGAAGTGTCTGAGGCCGGATTTGAACCTAGGACCTCCTGTCTCTAGGCCTGGCTCTCAATCCACTGAGCTACCCAGCTGCCCCCTGTTTTTTTTTTTTTTAACCCTTACCTTCCTCGTCTTGGAGTCAATACTGTGTATTGGCTCCAAGGCAAAAGAGTGGTAAGGGTAGGCAATGGGGGTCAAGTGACTTGCCCAGGGTCACACAGCTAGGAAGTGTCTGAGGCCAGATTTGAACCTAGGACCTCCCGTCTAGAAGCATTCGTTTTTGTAGATTAAAGCAATGTTATAATATTCCTCTTTTTTTAAAGCCTAATAGGGAAGGGAGGAAACATTAACACCTACTTGGTGTCAAACACTGTGCCAACCACTTTACAAATACTATCTTATTTGATCTTTATAATCATCCTGGGAAATAGACACTATTAGCCCATTTTACAATTGAACAAATGCCGAGTAGATAGAAAGAAAGTGGTTTAACTAGTAGATGCCTACAGCCAGATTTAAACTAGGGTCTTCCAGAGTCCAAGCCAAATATTCTATCCACTGGACCATTTGCAAGTGAGTCAGCATACTCAAGAAGGTTCTACATTTCTTTATATTTCCCTGCTATATTTCTATACTTCTCTAAAAGAGAAGAATAGCTATATTAGAGATCCCAAACCCCAATATGGAACTGGTTGACTCCTTCGCTGAAACTCTTTTATTTGCTGGAAGGGATGAGATAGAAAGAGTAGTGATTATTACATCCTTTCCTGCACATCACTGTTATTTAAGCAAGTAGGTCATTAAGAGGACAGTGTGGCCAAAAGGGACTGTTACTATCACCATCACCACTACCACAGCTTCCCCCTACTTAAGGGCTCCCAAACAACTCAAACTGAAGAACAAGAAGAGCTATATGGGGGAAACCATATTCTTCCCATCTCTTCAATATATTGGTAAGGAATAGAAAGGGTTACATCTACTTACTGGGCCTTTTGGGAGGTGGGGGGAGGGCTCTTGATGTCTACCAGATTCCACCTAATTGTTTATTTCTGTCTTCTACTTAAGGCAGAAAAAACAAGCAACTAGAATCTTGCTCTACCTTATGTTCCCTCATATCTCACTTGTTATCCCCCAAACCATCTCCCCAAGCAAGTCAGAATTTGTACATATATAACATTTGCTTATGTCTACAACTATGTGTCTTACTAGAGAATAGCCAAGTGCAAAAGATATATTTAGCTGCCTGAGCAGAAGGCCAAGTAACTATTTTAAAATCTTGATTTCAAAGATGATTGTATAATGAGAAAAACAGAGTTTTCACAGTCTGTCAGTTTGGGATTTGAATGATCATTTTGCATTTAAAAACACTATTTACTATATAGATACAGAAAGGTTAACTGATGGATGGAAGCTTCAGGGAGACAAATTTTGGAAATAAGGAAGAACTTTCCAAATGGAGTTGTCTTAATAGTCAAACAAAGAAGTTAAAGTATTAGACTCTCCATCATTGGGCATGTTTAAGCACTGTAAGGGATGATAAACTCAGTCTCTTATATTTAGAGAGAGCTTGACTTTAGTAATCTTTAAAGCCTCATCTAATACTAAGACTTAATATATTACTTGATAGTCAGAATAGGAATATACCTGTTTATACAATAGCAGTCTTCATGATTTCGTGTATCCAAAAATATATCCAGCTTATTTATTATTGTTGAATTGTTTCAGCCCTGTCCAACTCTTCATAACCCCATTTAAAGTTTTCTTGGCAAAGAAACTGGACTGGTTTTCCATTTTTTTCCCCAACTCTTGAGTACAACAGGATAAAGTGATTTGCCTAGAGTCCCACAGCTAGTAAGTGTCTGGGCCTGAATTCAAACTCCGGACTTCCTGACCTTTAAGTTTGCCCCCCTACTATACCACCTAGCTGCCCATTTTTAATGTTAGACCAGTCTACATTTCATTAGACTTTTTTCTACCCTGTAACATTTTATTGCCACATTTGGATGTTAGAAAACGTTTTTAACATTAATCAGACATCTGCCAGGACTTTATTTGGCTTAAGTTCCTTGTTCAACCATATCTGAAAATTTAAAGCAGTTACTTTTGACTTTTTCATTGAATGAAGGCCAATTAAGAAATATTATCAACTGTGCTTGAATTGGAAATAGAACAAATTGGGCTACATTCCAATTTTTTTCCCACTTTTAATTTTCATAAAATGTATCTTTAAAAAACTGTATTTTTAAGAACTATACCATGTCTGCACTTAGAATCATTTTTTCTGAAGAGGCAAATTAAAGGTAATTTTGAAGAATATCTTCTAAATCACTAATAATTAAAGAATTGCAACACAACACTGAGATATGGCCTCATCTGTCAGATTGGCTAACCTAACAGAAAAGGTGAAAGACATGTTGGGGAGATGTGAAAAACAGGGACGCTCATGCACAGTTGGAGTTGTGAACTGACCCAACCATTTCAGGTGGAAGCTAAGTGGCACAGTGGATAGAATACCAAGCATGAAGTCATCTTCCTAAATTCACATTTGACCTCCAACACCTACTTGCTTTGTGACACTGGGCAAGTCTCCTAACTTGTTTGCCTCTCAGTTCCTCATCTGTAAAATGAGTTGGTGAAGGAAATGACAAACTATTCCAGTATCTTTACCAGGAAAACCCCTAGTGAGTTCACATAGAATCAGATATGACTGAACAACAACCAACCATTTTAGAAGAATATTTGGAACTATGTCCAAAAGGGCTATAAAATTGTGCATACCCTTTAACCCAGAAATAACACTGCTACATCTATACTCCAAAGAGGTAAAATGGAAAAAGACCCATATATACATAAATATGTATAGCAGCTTTTTTTTGTGGTAGCAAAGAATTGGAAATTGAGGAGATACTCATCAATTAGGGGTTAGCTGAATAGGTTATGATATATGATTGTGATGAAAATACTGTGATGCTAAGAAATGACAAGGGAGACTGACTGTGTCAACACAGGAAAACTTGGGAGACTTACATGAACTGATATAAAGTGAAGTCAGTAGAACCAGGAGAACTTTGTACCCAGTAACATCAGTATTTTAAGTCATCAGCTAGGAAAGACATATTCTGATCAATGCAGTGATCCACTACAGTTCTTACAGGACTCGTGATGAAAAATACCATCCACCTGCAGAGAGAAAACTTTGAATGAAGAACTCTTGAGTGCAGATTGAAGCATATTTTCTTTCACTTTATTTTTCTTGCTTTTTTTTCCTTTCACAACATGTGAAATATAATGAGGTTGTGAAAATATTTTGCATTACTTCATACATTTTATGGGTATGGTATTTCTTGCCTTCTCAACTAGATAGGAGAGGGTCAAGAGGGAGGGAGAAGATTTGGAAATGAAATCAAGTTTAACTTTCTACATTAAAAAATAAAGGGGATGAAAATATGCACGTTACCTCAATTCTGACAAACAGGTGGGAAGCAAGTGGCCTTTTTATTTAGCCAACGTACGTGTCTTAAATAGGAGCTGAGCAAAGATGAGGATCTAGTCCTAGAATTGAGTAGAAAGTTTAAAACAATGAAACCAGAGCTCAATGGAGATATGTTTTCAATGTTTCAATGATTCCAAATTGTTTGATGATAAAAATGATCCTCTCTAACCTTAATATTGATACTCATTACAAACAGTTTCAGAAGAATTAACTTTACAATTAAGCCAGAAGGCAATGGAAAACTGATGAGCACAGGCTGGTTGTAGCATGTTTATCAGCAATGCTCTGTGTTCAGAAATTGGCATAAAAATGTTATAACTTGAAATAGACTTGGGATCCTTATGTAGCAAGAATGTTAGTAAGTGTGAGGGGGAAGTGAAGGGAAAAGGGAGGAAGGTAGGATGGATTGGAGAAAGGAGAGAGGAAGGTAGAGGAAGGGAAAGGAAGGTAGCAGGGCCGCCTGGGGGAAATTGACCAGATCCCTTTCGGGTTTCAAATGTATGATCAGAGAGCAACTTTAGGGTTTTGAATAGCTAGGTTTTATTTAGGTTAGGAAAGGGAAGGTCTAGGGAAAACTAGGAGGTAGGAAGAAAGGGAAAAAGGTGCCAAGAGAGAGAAGACCAGGGTTGCAGAGTAGAGAGTAGAGCTTCTAGGGTAGAGCAGGTCAGCCTACCTCCTGGGTCAGAGAGAGAGAAAAGGCACCAAACTTTCCCTTTTATACTTTCTCTGATACCTCCCACAAAGGAAGTGGGAGGTGTCAGGGGAAGTTGTAGTCTTCCGGGGCTTGTAACAATTTCAAATGACACATAAGGAAAACAGTTTATTGGAATATTGGACCCCCCAAAATCAAAGGAACAAGGGAAACCTCTCCAATACCTTGGAATGATTTCTGTTTGGAAGACATATGGGAGAACAAGATGATAAGAAGTCTTGAAGGGAATACCTAACCTCATAAAAAAATTTCAGGTCTATCAACATGTGTCATGCATGAGCTCTAATAATTTAATATTTGATTGTGTCTTTAATCTCCTTCATTTGGAAGTTCTTTCCATTGATGCAAAAGGTTTGTTACACATCTGAGCCTGCCTATCCTATGTGACTCTTGACCATGACCACCTTTAACTTTGCTATAGAAGGTCCAGTTAACAGGATGGAGTCCATCTTTTCTTTCATATGACATCACAAGAGTACTAGTGGAATACTTCAGCACTCCTGCCATTAATCAATTTATTAGATATTCCTAGATGACTCCTTTTATCCTTGTTCTTCAGTTCTTCATTGTTATGTATTAAAACTTATTCATACCAGCTAACCTCATACCTAGTGATTTAAAGAGAAAAAAAAAAGTTAAAATCTCAAATTTTTATAGCTATCCTTATAAAAAAAAATGAAATCACTTGAGACATTTTATAGCTCTATTGCAAAACTTTGGGCTCCTGTAAATCCATGGCATTGAGAGTTTGTGTGTCTTGTTCCTTATATTTATGTATGTATGCATTGTTTATTGCCTGAAAAAAAGAACCACATCTTTTTCAGAGCAAGAAAGAAAAATGAATGATAGCTTAGCTGAATTGTTTGATCAGACAACACATGAAGAATATGAATCCTATTTGGCAAATTCTTCTCCACTATGTGAGCAAGAAGAAAATCTCCATGTAGAAGATGATGAATTATCAGTTGCTACAAAGAAACTAAACAGTAAGTGTGTTATTCTTCTGAAGTGTAGCTCATCTTTTAATCAACTGTTTAAGAGAATTGGAGTGCAACCTTTTCAATCAGGGCATGACCTGTTGGAAGCTAATTAAATGATCATTTTAATTAAGAGTCTTGTATACTGTTGATTTCACTCCTCATGTGAATTGATTTTTAAAATAACTGAAAATTTCATGTCAAATGTAATTAAATTAATAGTTGCTATAGCGTAGAAAGACCAATGGGGAGAGATTTAGAAAAAATATAAACACATAATTTAGACTTGTCTTCTATTTCAGATACTTTTTAATTAAAGTAATTAGAGCTCCAGGTAGATTTACTATCTTTTAGATGATATTTACATAAGTAGGGTCACTGTTAAAGGAGGAATATCATACTTAAATGAAATTATAGGTAGGTAGTCATTGGAATTTTATAAGGCAATGGAGCTACAATCTATTATGGAATCAGACCAATGTGAATCATTTCTCAATTTTAAGATCACAGCTATTCAGGCAAGACCTTTGTTTAGCTCTTCTGCCAAGAACAATCTAAAAGTAGTGTGGATGCTAATGGAATCATCTTTTTTAAAGAAAAGGCTCTTTCACAAGTCAGAGTTAATTAATGGTTTCTTTTGCCTAAGATTTCTCTCTAAAACTAGGCAGGCATGATCACTGAGATACATGCTAGCTCTTGTGTGAACAAGAAGGAGCTTATAGCGAGGTATCCAACCTCACTTAATACAAATTTTCTAAATAAATGATTGAGAACATATTTAAGCCCCAATAACATTTTGAAGACTAAAAGTAAATTCATGCCTAATTGGGGTGTTGGAGGGGTGAAAACATTAAAGGGGAGGGGAAAGGGCAAGATAGAATCAAACAGTCTGAAATCTTAATTTTCTTTTAAGAAAAGATGATAAATCTGCAGATGTCATATAATTTATAGATAAGTTGCATTCTATAAGTCCATTTTTTGGGTATTTTTTAAAATTTGAATATTTTCCCATAGTTACATGTTTCATGTTCTTTTCCTCACCCCTGTAGCCAACACACAATTCCATTGGATTGTTACATGTATCATTGATCAAGACCTAATTCCATATTATTGGTAGTTGGGCTAGAGTTACTGTTTAGTGTCTGTATCCCCAGTAATATCTCCATCAGCCCATGTGTTCAAGCAGTTGTTTTTCTTCTGTGTTTCTACTCCCACAGTTCTTCCTCTGAATGTGGCTAGTTTTCTTTCTCATAAATCCCTCAGCCTTGCTCCGGATCCTTGCATTGCTGCTAGTACAGACGTCCATTATTTCAATTGTACCACAGTATATCAGTCTCTGTGTACAATGTTCTCCTGCTTCTGCTCCTTTCACTCTGCATCAATTCCTGAAGGTCTTTCCAGTCCACATGGAATTCTTCCAGTTCATTATTCCTTTGAGCACAATAGTACTATAAAGCAGTAGTCATCAAAACAATATGGTACTGGCGAAGAGACAAAAGGGAGGATCAGTGGGCTAGACTTGGGTTAAGTTATGTCAGCAAGACAGTCTATGATAAACCCAAAGAACCCAGCTTTTGGGACAAAACCCCACTTTTTGACAAAAACTGCTGGGAAAATTAGAAAACAACATGGGAGAGATTGGGTCTAGATCAGCATCTTACATCCTATGTCAAGATAAATTCAGAATGGGTGAATGACTGGAATATAAAGAAGGAAACTATAAGTAAATTAGGTGAGCACAGAATAGTATACTTGTCAGATCTCTGGGAAAGGAAAGATTTTAAAATCAAGCAAGAGTTAGAAAAAATTACAAAATGTAAAATTAATAATTTTGATTACATTAAACTAAAAACGTTTTTGTATAAACAAAACCAATGCTACCAAAATTAGAAGGGTAGCAACAAATTGAGAAAAAAATCTTTATGACAAAAAACTCTGACAAAGGTCTAATTACTCAAATATATAAGGAGCTAAATCAATTGTACAAAAAAAAAAAATCAAGCCATTCCCCAATTGATAAATGGGCAAGGGACATGAATAGGCAATTTTCAGATAAAGAAATCAAAACTATCAACAAACTCATGAAAAAGTGTTCTAAATTTCTTATAATTAGAGAAATGCAAATCAAAACAACTCTGAGGTACCACCTCACACGTAGCAGATTAGGTAACATGACAGCAAAAGAAAGTGGTGAATGTTGGGGGGGGGTGTGGCAAAATTGGGACATTAATGCATTGCTAGTGGAGTTGTGAATTGAGCCAACCATTCTGGATGGCAATTTGGAACTATGTCCAAAGGGCTTTAAAAGACTATCTGCCTCTTCATCCAGCCATAGCACTGCTTGGGTTATACCCCAAAGAGATAATAAAGAAAAAGACCTTGTACAAAAATATTTATAGCCGCGCTCTTTGTAGTGGCAAAAAATTGGAAAATGAGGGAATGTCCTTCAACTGGGGAATGGCTGAACAAATTGTGGTATCTGTTGGTGATGAAATACTATTGTGCTCAAAGGAATAATGAACTAGAAATTCATTTTTAAGTCATTTGAAACTCAAAACATGTTTTCCCATAGAAATATAGGGCAGTTTTCAGACCATTCCACAAAAGCTTATATAAGCTTGTATAGCTCATATTTCTATAGTGCAAAAAAAAAAAAAATAAGTCCACAGACTTTTCAAAACTTATCTATAAATGCTTTCTTTTTTTTTTTTTTTTTAACCCTTAACTTCTGTGTATTGTCTCATAGGTGGAAGATTGGTAAGGGTGTGCAGCAGGGGTCAAGTGACTTGCCCAGGGTCACACAGCTGGGAAGTGTCTGAGGCCGTATAAATGCTTTCTTGAAAACAACACTATGACATTATATGGCAGACTCTATTCAAGGGTGGTTATCCTCATTTGTCTGAGGAGTGAAGCCCAGAGATAAGTGAGGTGCTTTCCAAGTTCACCCATCTAATAAATTTGGGACTCCAGTCCAGGGCTTTTTCACAAGTTTTGGGACTGGCCTGATGATTTCTTTCTTTCTTTCTTTTCTTTTTTTTTTTTTAACCCTTAACTTCTGTGTATTGGTTCCTTAACTTCTGTGTATTGGTGCCTTGGTGAAAGAGTAAGGGTGGGCAATGGGGGTCAAGTGACTTGCCCAGGGTCACACAGCTGGGAAGTGTCTGAGGCTGGATTTGAACCTAGGACCTCCCATCTCTAGGCTTAGCACTCAATCCACTGAGCTACCCAGCTGCCCCCTGGCCCGATGATTTCATTGGGTTAGGGTACTCCCAAAGTAGGAAATTCCTCAAAGACCTCATTCCAGGTCTATACCCCTGATACTTATTGTCTTAAGAGAATTATACTTATTATATATACTTATTATATTATGTATTATATAATATACCATATAAGCATGTTATATATACTTACTCTACTATAAGAGGATAATACTTATTGTCTTAAGAGAATTACCGAGAGCCTTGGTGTCAAATGCAAAAAGAAATGGGAACCATAAACTGTATGATGGATCCATGGAGACCCCCATATTAATTTAGAAAAACCACATATTAATATTATCTGTGCTTTATTGTTTTTTACTTATTTTATTAACTATTTTCCAATTACATTTTGATTTGAACTATACTCAAGAGTGCCACAGTGCTGAGCCATGTGTTTAACACCTCTGGCCTTGAGCATTGTGAAGCTAAAATGACTTGGCCAGTCAGTTCTATAGCAGAGGCAAATCTTGGCCTCAGGTCTACTTTGCTTCAAGACTGGCTTTCTATCCACTACTCTATGCTGCCCCTTACGGTTCATTTCATAGTAATGCCAAATAGCCTGACCCTTGTTTGTAACATTTATTTTTTAGATAGAAAAAGCCTTTCAGAGTTTCTAACTTGAGCTGCAATTAAAAACTGCTTTATTCTCTTTTAACCCGACAAATAGAGGAAATGGGGATCTTTGCTCTGGGCCAACTGGTAATGTCTCAGACTTCTCATTTGTATGTAAGTTGATGACTACAAAGATTTGCTTCGAGATAGAAAATGCCTACCTTAAGACATTTTGTATGTGTGGCTTGGACACAAATGGCTACTTTGTTTAGGTATAAAAGGGTAAGTCAGAAGTTAGATCATTTGCCCAAGATGTAGAATATAGAAGTTGTCTAATATTTGCATTCACACCAAAATACACTGTCATAAATTGATGCAAAGCTAGGGAAGTAAAAAAAAATGTTATTTCAAACAAGTACTTTAAATATTTTTCCTTTTGGTTAGTATTTATGCCCCGCTAACTTATCTCATCATTTAAAATATATGGCTCTATAATAACTTGATATAGGCACCTGGTAGATTTTATTAAACCATATAAATTTCCCATTTGTAATACCTATGAAGCTTCTACAGACCTCTCACTTATAGACCATTGCCAATATCTCAGTGTCTTGTTTCATCATTTTTCCTA
Organism: Gracilinanus agilis; assembly: GCF_016433145.1. Taxonomy (NCBI): domain Eukaryota; kingdom Metazoa; phylum Chordata; class Mammalia; order Didelphimorphia; family Didelphidae; genus Gracilinanus; species Gracilinanus agilis. Next base: position 541,568,883 of record NC_058130.1, on the reverse strand, counting down.
TGACCCACTGAAAAGGTATTTAAACCTTTTGGGGGGGAGTAAACCTTTGGGAAACTCAGTACATGCACACATGTGTGTTTGTATGTATTTACAAACCTTTTTATATCAATGATAACAAATACCACAAATCTTAAAAAGCTTTTTTATCTTCTCCTTTTATCACTATAATTCTGAAAAGTGATCTATACTCAATACTGTCATTTATTATTTTGGGGAGTGGGGGGTTCAACTATACTTTGCAATCTGGCAACTATTCATATTATTCTTAGTTTCTTTTTCAAGGATTATTACCACTCTTTAAAAAACTCAAGTCTTCTGTCTTATAATTGATAATTATCACAAGGCAGAAGAGGGTAAGGATTAGGCAAACAGTTAAGTGACTTGCCCAGAGTCATACAGCTAGAAAGTATCTGCAGATTTGAACCCAGGACTACTTGTCTCTAGGTAGGCCTGGCTCTCTATCCACTGAGCCACCTAGCTGCCCCTCTTTCTTGACTTTTATGATACTATATACTCCTTATTTCTGAAGAAATCAAATTGAAAGGGTCAGAGCAAAAAATTTAGAATCAGAACACATGAGTTTGAGAACTGTTACTGCCACTCACTAGGTATGGCAACCTTAGGCAAGTATCCTCAACTACCTCTAAGTGTACACTCTATAGCAGTGGTTCCCAAACTTTTTTGGCCTACTACCCCCTTTCCAGAAAAAATATTACTTAGCGCCCCCTGTCACATACTATCACTTCCCCCTTACAATTATTCACCACCCCCAAATGCACCTGTGGCCATCACCGTCCCCCTGGATCACTGCAGCACCCACTAGGGAACGGTGGCACCACTTTGGGTATCACTGCTCTATAGTATGAGGAGAATGTGTTCTATATCTTCAAGATCCTTGTCAGCTGTAATATACTTCCACAGTTTTAGTTGTTTCCCATCTGGCTGCCCTGTTTTTTCCCCTTGCTATATATATTTTGTCTTTCTGCCCCTTAATGTGGGATACTGCAAAGCTTAATCCTTGGCTTTCTGCCCTTTCTGTACATGCTATTCCTAAATCTGTTATCTACACTCAAAGCTGTGTCACTTCTACTGGAATAACACTCAAATTTTAATCACTAAACTTTCTGAGCTCTAGAAGTGCCTACTAAACATTTCAATTTAAGCCTCTTGAGCTTCACCTTACACTCAAAAATCTCACCAGTTCTTTTTCTTATGTTTCTTCTATCCAGTTTTTCAGTCTCTCTTTCAGTTAGGGATAATAACAATGCTTACATTGTTTAGGCTCATCACCTTGTGCTTAAACTTTTCAGTCTATCTTATACACCACTACCAGAATTGAGCTTCTGAAAGCATCAATTTTCCCATTCTTGAAGATAAATTTGATAAGTCATATAGCTCAAAAACCTTCAGTAGCTTCAGGCAAAAATGTTGCCTGAAGAATAAAGTCCATACTCCTTAGGTTATCATTCTAAGCCCTCTGCCATCTAATTTTTTATTTTGTTGTTCACTTTTCCCTTACATAAGAATTCTTACCTCTAGACATCTTCATTTTCCCTCCTTACTCCTGCCTTTATATCTATAGTCTGATTCTCTGCTGCTTCCATCTTGCCTGCCTTTTCTCCTCCTCTTCAGTTTTCTGTCTTCAAGGCCCAATTTAGTTATTACCCTCTGAAACTTTCCTTATCTTCCCATCTTGATATCTCTTCTGAATTTCTGTTGTATTTATCAACTGTTTTCTTTCCTTAGAAATGGAATTTTGCCATTGAAAAGGAAGGACCCTACAGATAATTAGTGTAAAGGTCATCATTGTAGGTTGTATTATTAATTTTGAAGAAAAATTTGCCTTTTCTCCCTAATTACATCATATACTTTGAGAGTAAAAGCCTTATGTTAGACCTCTGTGATTTCCCGAGCCTAATGTAATGTATTGAACATTAGAGATACAGTGCCTTTGTTAATTATGATGATGGTGGTCGACTCTTTAAAGGAAGGGTATGACTTTAATATTAAGCTTTCAATTCAGGGTTCATGAACTTTGATCTTTGTCCTGTTATTAATTTTTCCTGTGTACTTTATAAAAGTCTTTATTTTTTTTTCTCCTTTTAAGAGGATTATATCAGTTCTGGACTGGGAAATAAAGAGATAGTGTTTTTTCCTCTTCTAAATAGATAATACTAAAAAATGATATCTTAAATTTATGGAGTTCTCATTAAGGTTCTAAATCACATATACTTTCTGATTTTAGCTTATTGAGAATACCGAAATAGACACAAGAAATAGTGCTATTCCTATTTTGCAGACACAAAAGGAACCAAACCATAGGAATTTGAATCCTCTTGTACTTGCATGAGGCCATGCCATCCAATCAAATTGACAGATAGGAGGCAAAGGACTGGTTTCAAATCCTGACTCTGCCACTTAATCTACTTTCATGAGCTGGGGAAGATCATTTTAACATCTCTTGAGTCTCATCTGTGAAATGAAGGGTTGAATCATCAGTCCCTTCTAGCTCTACAGCTAAGAGTTATATGAATTTCTTTTAATTTCCATAATCACTTTATGATACATGCATTGGGTTTTTTGGCAGGTCATGAAGATATACCTGACAAAGTCAAACAAAAAGCATTTGTGGAGCCTTACTTTAAAGATGATGAAAGGTAATTTATCTTGATGGGCATGGTTAATGTTAGGGGGTAATTGTAAGAATTGCTAAATTATCATTTAGACAGAAGGTTGTCTTGAACTGTTAAAAATCATTACTTAGAAGAGATGGGATATCATCAGAAATTTTCTAAGTGATTTCATGTAAGCATTATGAAGAAGAAAGGTCATGCAGAGAAAAGGAAATAGTTTATTACTTTTGGCATTGGCAATAGTTCTCTATTTCACTATGGTACCAGCCATTTTGTTTTATTTTATTTCAAACTTGAAATATTGCTTTTGTAAGATTATCAAATTGTACAAAAATTTGTCTACTTTCTCCAGGATTGCAGTCTTTATGGATTTTAAATTCTACTTTTTAACTTTCAGTAGCCTGATTGTATGTTCTGATATCTCTATTCTACATTTTGATAAAAATTTAAAATTCGTTAATCCTTAGTGTTTGCATAGTTCACACTTGATATGTGTATGTGTATGCATACATATATATGGTCATATTTCTGCCATTTAGTTCATAGACTATTTCTCTTGAGGGGGAAAAACCTGATATGCATTGTTAAAAAGGAAATAAGTAGCTTAAAAATATAAAATGCATACTAAAAACAACTTTAGCATCTATATTATTGACAATAAGAAAAGAACTTCAGACAACTATCTATAATTTTAGGAACTTAAAAAGAGTATAGTTACTGTGGAGCCCAGGTGCCCAGGAGAGAAGGAGGTGTGGGGACTCAGAGGGATACGGAGGCTCAGAGAGACAGATGTTGCCACTAATTCTGTTCCTGGGAATACCAGCAAATTCCATTTGGACAGTAGAATATAGGACAGAGGAGCAGGAGGAAGGCAGTGGTCACCAGCTTGAAAAATCTACTAGGGTTAAAGTTTTTGCTCTCTCAGTTAAGGATATCTTTCAAGTTACCTAGTGCTAGTGGTGGAACTCAGCATTCTTTCTTTAAGGTATCATTGTGTAGTCCTTGAAAGAAATGAGTAAGAATTAACTGAGAGCATAGCGCTTAAGGTTTGCAAAGAATTTTCCACATATTTGGCCTATATAGCAGCCCCATGAGGGCAGGTACTACAGGAATTGTTATCTCCATGTTAGAGATAAATGAACTAAGACTCAGAAGTCAAGGAACTTGCCTATGATCACAAGTAATAAGGGTCAAAAATGGGATTTGAACACAGTTCTTGATTCCAACAATCTGTATGCTAAGGTCTAGCTCTGATAGATATATTCCTTGACCTCTGTTCCTCATTCTTAAACTGTTCTGAACTATCAGGAATCTAGGACCTGAAAAAAAAATACAAGATGCTCCTATAACCAAATTAGAACAATTAGAAACTAATTTTGAGAGTAAAGTTTTTGCTTAATAGATGTCTATTAGCCTAAGTGTGGAATTAGATATTAGTACCTTATTTTTATGAACTAGATGCTATTTGAGTTGTGTGAAAATTGACTCTTCATAATCAAATGATGTTTTGAATGTAACTGGGAATTCACTTTTAAATATAATTTTTTTTGTAATGTGAAGACAGTTCTTCATTTATTTTTTGATTTTTCATATGTTAGTTTCTTTAAGTAGAATACCAATTATACTTTTGTGTTCATGGATTACTTTTTTTCCCCCAAAGTGGAACACTTTTTTGCAGAAGAAGATATAAGTATTTTGATATTTGTGTTCTATTTTAAAGAATTCAAAAGAAGGTAGTATTTCCTTCCACGAAAAAAAGCATTTAGTTAAGCCTTACTAGATATTTAGGAAAGTTTAAACTATATCTTAAATTTGTAGAGTGTGTATGGTTACATTGCTTTAGACACAGTGTTCTCTTTGCCTATAATGGGGAGATCCAATGCCACGTTTTAGATTCTTTTTAAATACTTAGTCACTGCCTTTACTTTGAGGGACAAATAGGAAAGGACAGCATCAGTATTGTTTTCCCATAATAGTACTGTAATACCTGGAAGGAGAAATGAGTTCTTCCTTTCAAGCAAAATGAGCAAACAAAAAGGAATGTTTGGATTTTGCTAGGATTGATTTATTTTATTTTCATTTGTCAGAGAGTTTCCATGTAAATCAAGTAACATTTAAAGCATTTTGCAAGCTATATAAAGTGCTGTAAAAATATCCATTATTATTTATTTTGATACTTCCCTCAAATTGAGGTCTTTGTGGTATTGCCACCAACTAAGGTGTTTAAAGTAAATATTAAAATATGATTGTAAGTCCTTTCTGATTTTTTTCTTTCAGAAAGACATTACAAAATTTCCCTCATATTGAGGTGGTAAGGAAAAAAGAAGAGAGGAGAAAATTACTTGGACACACATGTAAAGAATGTGAAATTGTAAGTAGTCCTCTGATATTTCTGATCACTGTTTCCTTAAAATTAAAAAAAAACAAACAAACTTATTTCCATTGTTTGTCCCCCAAAAAGGGATTGATCCTAGTCATGTTTTGCCAGAAGTTCTAGCCCTGTTTATAAATTTGTGAAAGCAACTAAATACTGAAGAAAGGAAAAATAAAGTATTTGAGACAGTATGCTGGAGGGAGTAGATGGAAACCCAGGCTCTAAGCCCTAACTACAGTGAACTGAGAAACTAAAACATTATTTCTTGTTACTGTAAATAAGAGATGTATACCCATACCAAGTCAGTAACACATTTTACTCCAAATAGAATTATTTTGGCCTGTGTTTTTTTTTTTACTTGGTACTCCAATGGCACCTTACTATTTGGAAAAGGTTGATGGATGACTTTTCTCTTTATCATATTTTTTCTTTAGAGCTAAAAGCAACCTCAGAGATAAATCCAACTTCCTCAATTTTTTAGTGGAATTTAAAAGGATAAAATTTTTTTTCAGTTAGCAAAAACTTATTTTTCCTACCTCCAACCTTCTCCCCTCCTCTCCAATTGAAAAAATATATTTTACAGATGAAGAAACTAAGGCCTACAGAGTTTAAGTGACTTGTCTAGAGACACAATAGCTAAGAAGTATCTGAGGCATGATTTAAACCCAGATCTTCCTGAAATGTCTATTTAATTCTTACTGAGTTTTGATAGGAAATTTTATCTTAAGAATCATTACATTCATCAAGTCAGTAACACATTTAAAATATTTAGCTCATCATACTGAAGAACAGTGACTTATGAGTCAAAAGACTTCTAGAATCAGAACCAGGAAAGACCCAATTAGTTATAGGACCACTTTGAACCATAGTATCCTCATTTCTGGATTGGAAATAACACTTGATCATTCTGTGATGCTCCAATTAGGTAACATAATTTTAATAGTATATTTTACAAACCTTAAAGGAGGTAGTATCATCTTATAGGAAAATGAAATACAATAAATGTTTGTTAAGCACCTACTATGTACTATGCAATATCAAAAGCTTTGGGAAAATGTTGGACATTTTTGGTGCAAAAAATGGTACCAAAAGATTTAAAAACCTAGCAACATTATATGCCTTCTTTTCCTTCTATGCAAAATTTGTATGAGTCCATCAGTACATGATTTGAAGACATCTTTGATGAAAAGTAGTTTGAGTATGGAATTCAAAGGCTTTCACAGGTAATATTCATCAATGAATCATATCCTTCTGTTGTTATTGTTAGCATACTTTTATTTATTTCATTAAAATTTCACAATTATATGTAAAACAGTTTTAACATTCATTTTTTAAAATTTTGAGTTCCAAATTCTCTCTCTCCCTTCTCCAGCCCCTGAGAAGGCAAGGAATACATCAGTCATACATGTGATATCATGCAAAGCATTTCCACATAAGCCATGTTGCAAAAGAACCACAAGAAAATTAAGTTATTAAAAAGTATCTTTCATTCTGCATTCAGAATTTATCAGTTCTCTTTGAGGGTAAATAATATTTTTCATCATGAGTCCTTTGGAATTGTCTCAGATCATTGTCTTGATCAGAGAAGTTAGAGTTTTTATAGTTGATCATTATACCACATTGCTATTTCTTTGTAAAATGCTTTTGTTCTTCTCACTTACTTTGCATTAATTCATATGTCTTCCAAGGCTTTTTCTGAAATCATCCTTCTCATCATTTCTTATAGCATAATAATATTTTGATACAATCACATACCACAACTTTCTCGGTCATTCCCCAATTTGATGGGCATCTTCTCAATTTCCAATCTGTCACCACAAGAAGAGCTGTATAGTTGCTCATGTTATGATGGCAAAAAACTGGAAACTGAGAGGATGTCTGGTGCTTGAACCACTAAATAAGTTGTTATCTATGGGTGTGATAGAGTACTATCATACAGTAAAAAAGAAGGAAGTCAGTGTTTTCAGAAAGACATGGAAAGACTTACAAACCAATGCAGTGTAAAGTAAGGAGAGGGATGCTACAGAAGTGATGTATTATTTTCACTTTCAGATGAGATCTTATGATTAGTTTTACTTAACTTTTTACTTGATTACAAGAGTCCTCTCCTGAAGTAGAAGTAATCTGTGAAAGTTCAAAATGTAAAAACGAATATATCAATAAAATTTTTTTAAAAGGCATCATTAGAATTGAAAATGTTAATGTTATGAAATAATTTACAAAAGTACATTGCTTGTCTTTTAGATTAACCATCTAGCACCAATTCAGTATGGCATCTAGTTCAGTACTTTCAGTGAAAACCCATTTTGTATCCCATTTGTTTTCTTTAACTTGGCCAGGTTAGAAAATATCATTAGCAAAGAATATTCTTTACCTTTGCTGTCCTGACAGTTTTCCCCCTCACAATCTGTCTTTTCCCCCCCTCACAATACAGTATTAAACAGTTCACATAAATATGGCCTTATATCCAATTCTTTATTATCTTTATTATCTCATGGCATGAATCAGAACAGAGATTTAAAATTTTATGCCACCTAGCCACCCCACAATTGAATAAGGAGAGACAGCATGCATATAGCCATATACAAACTATATATTGGATAAACAATAGTATAAGTTGATTAAGCTCCTCCCAGGTTGGAGAGACTTAATCTTTTCTGTCTTTTTGTTAGGATTTTCAGTGTTTCATCTTAATCCTAAAGAATATATTTGAGGAGATAGCTGGGCGGCTCAGTGGATTGAGAGCCAAGCCCAGAGATGGGAGATCCTATATTCAAATCTGGCCTCAGAGACTTCCTAGCTATGTGACCCTGGGCAAGTCATTTAACCCTCATTCCCTAGCCCTTACTATTCTTCTGCCTTAGAAATAATACACATTATTGATTCTAAGATGGAAGGTAAGGGTTTAAAAAAAAAAAAGAGTATATTTGAGCTATTCTTCCTCATTTTCCCAAGCACTAAAATTTAGAGAACTGACTAGCTAAGTTTTAGAATCACACTTTCTCTATAATGATATGATTGCTGTTCTCTCATCCATTAATTTTTCCTTTTATGTCATTGTAGTTGTTTCTGTCCCATAATTTTTGCTCTTTTCCTTCAAATTGAGGAAAGTTGTCATGTATTAAAATCTCTTCTATGCAAGCTTAAAAGGAGTATACACATGCTACAAATTCATTGTGTATTGTGAAAAAAGCACTGTACTGAAAGTTAAAAGGTTTGCTTTCTTTCTAATAGGGCCTCTGATTTTCTCATTTGTAAATGAGAGACCTGAACTAAATTATTTCTAAGGCCTTTTCCCATTATAAAACTTGGTATTTTTCAAGTTACTAAAATAATTATGACCTTTAGATCTGGATTTTGAGTATTATACATCCAGTTTTCATAATTACATATATAGGAGAAATTCATTATCAATGCAATTTTTAAAAAATAGAATTCATTTGTCAGTGAAAACTGTAGCCTTTAGATAAAGACCTAGTAATTGTCAATATTAAACCCTAAAAACTGGACATTTTAAAAAATAACTTTGAAGGACACCACACTGAAAGGGTTGTCCTAATGTTAATTTTCTATACCAAAGAACCATTCATCCTTCAGACATTTTGTTTAGGGAACATATTTGTCTCATACCATGATGCCCTCTTTTTGACGAAAAAAACTTACTAATTTTTATTATTAGTATTATGCAGATATTCCAGAAGAAGAAAGAGAAAAGAAGCTAGCCTCCTGTTCAAGACACCGATTCCGCTATATTCCTCCTAATACACCTGAAAATTTCTGGGAAGTTGGGTTTCCTTCAACTCAGACTTGTGTTGACAGAGGTGAGGAGATAACATGATTGAATTACTTCTGTGCTTTAAAATATCTGATTTCACGAACATAACTGTGTTCTCCACTACAGTTAAAACCTTTCTATATGTTTTTAGTAGTTTCAGACCTTCCCCTGTACCTCATCAAATCATCTGGTGTGCCAGTCTTTCAGTGGTGGACCTCTCAACTTAGCTGGGTTGGTCTCCAGATCATGATTATCTATAGGCCCATAATAGAAGTCTTCCTAAGTTGTCCAGGATCATCAGCATTTTGCCTACTAACCACAGCCTTTAACAAAAAAAAAAAAAAAAAAAAAGGTTCTCACTGGAATAGGATGCTAATGGATAAAGAGAATATCTGGGAGTTAATATAGTTTAATGACTTTATAGTGGAGATAGCAAAAATTCAAATAAATTGCAACTTTTCCAATATAATCTATAGTCATTTTGAAACCTAACGGGGATTTTATTCCAAATTGCTAAGATAAAAGGGCTTTTGCCTTAACATTCTATAAAGTTTATAGTATAAACGGTACTGTGAGTTCATTATGAAACAGCATAAAATGTTATGGCCAAATCTAATTAAATGTGTATTCTAGAAAGTCTATAATTATACTTATTGAAAGTCAGAGTGAGAGATATGTTGACTTTTTGTATACAGAGAGTTTACTTTTTATATAAATGAGTTTGGATTTTAAATATTTGATTCAAATATCAGGGTTGCCACTTGGTACCTGTGTGCCCTTTGACAGATGACTAAACTTCTGGGGAGCTTCAGTTTTCTCACCTGTTAAAATAAGGAAATAGAAGAGATGACCACTAATGATTCTTATAATTCCAAGTCTTCCTATATATCGTTTAGCTTGCAAGAGCTTTGTCCACAGTGCAATAAAATAAAACTGTACAAATCTAAGTAATAATGGTAACATTTACAGTAGACTTGGCTTAATATACTGGGTTAACAGACATAAGAGCTCTAAAGTCTTCTCAGTCCCTGTTAAAAGGAATGATTCTTGAGTTTGTTAGGTGGCACCTCTGGCTGTCTTCTTTTCCAAAACAAAATAACCATATATTCACACATTATGAAAATTCATTTCATAAGTGACTATGCCAACATTTCTGTAATGTCTGAGGGAGTAAAAGGCAGACTGAACTAAGAGACTGGCTAGGGAAAAGCAAAGGCAAAAAAGTAGGAGCCAATAAGCAAGGCTAAGATGGAATCTATCTAGAAAGGTAGATAATGGGGAGAAACACAAGGAAAAAAGGGCAGAGGCCATAAGAGAATAGAGTTACCACAAGGAAACAAAGATAGTCTGAGTAAGTTCCAAGGAACCCTTTTCTGTGGCTGTGGATATTGTAAGTTAACACCTACTTTTTTTATAGTTTAGTTAGCTCTTCAATAATTAGCTTCTATCCCTAGCTCTTTATTTGTCCATATCATGTTTAGTTGGTTTTGTTTGTTTTTTAAACCTTTACCTTCCGTCTTAGAATCAATACTGTGTATTAGTTCCAAGGCAGAGGAGCAGTAAGGGCTAGGCTATGGGGGTCAAGTGACTTGCCGAGGGTCACACTGTTGGGAAGTATCTGAGGCCAGAATCTGAACCCAGCACCTCCCATCTCTAGACCTGGCTCTCAATCCACTGAGCCACCCAGCTGCCCCTCATCTTAAGTTTTATAAGAGATAGGCAAGGCACATTTCCAAGGAGGAAATCATTTTCTTGGCATCATGTCCAGAGACATTATTATTAGTATTTGTCACACCATCATTAGAAGTCTTGAGCTCTGACCTGGGCATCTCATTTTAGAAAGGATATTGTCAAATGATAATGCGAATGTTGATTGAGGTGACTTGAAACCAAGTCATAACATATATGAGTTAAAGGAAACCAGATTTGGTTAACCTAGAGAAAAATAATCAACAAATATTTATTGAGGACCAAGGTGCTGGGGATACAAGTACAAAAAATGAAACAATCCCTGTTCTCAAGGAGTTTTCTTATGGAAGAAGAATTAAATAATTTATTTTTTCCCTGAGGAAACAAGCTAGAACCAGCAGACCAGTATTGTAGATAGGTAGCTGCAATGAAAAATTTTGCATCTCAGGAGAAAGCATTAGGATTCCTATCACTGCATTTCAGGCAGAAGTATAAATAAGGAAGTATAAATAAGAAATAAGGGATTCTCCTGTTCAATTAATTAGTTGGTCTAGATCAGTGGTTCCCAGACTTTTTTGGCCTACCGCCCCCTTTCCAGAAAAATATTACTTAGAGCCCCCTGTTACATACTATCATTGCCCACCTTACAGTTATTCACCACCCCCAAATGCACCTGTGGCTATCACCGCCCCTCTGGATCGCTGCAACACCCACTGGGGGTGGGGGAGTGGTGCCCACTTTGGGAATCACTGCTCTAGATGACCTCTCAACGCCCTTCAAATTCTGAAATTCTTTGACTCTTTGATGCTAAAGTCAAGTCAAGCACCTGGTGTGGCCCATGAACCATTACTGGCCTATGGTACTTTGTTGTTATTTGGTTGTTTGACTGGCTCCTTTTTCTTTTTCATTGCTCATGTGCAAATTCAAACAGAGTAGCCTTAATAAATAGAAAGTATTTCATACTTCATAATACTTCAAACATCAATGATTTTCTCTGATCATAAATCCTCCAAGACTCAGTACAGGGTCTTTAAAAGTTTCTGTGACTGAAAAATGCATAACCCTGTTAACCTGATGATAAGGTTCTTTGAACTTCAACTAGTCCTTAGCTAACAGACATCATTTTCAAAGCCTTTCCAGCTTGGGATTAAGAACTACCAGAATTTCTGTTTCATAGATGGAACCTCAGAATATCAAGGCTGCCACCTCCCTACCCAGACTTAAGCACAGTGAAATATACTTCAGAATTTTAGGGTTAAAAATAGGTTTATGAAAGAATTTCTAAAGGAAACATAAAGTGCAAATAACATAAGATTTTACCAGCATATATTTTTCTTAACAGTGAATTAATTTTGAAAATTCTGATTTTATTTTTTTTCCCCTTTTTTCTAAGGGTACATTAAGGAAGACCTTGATCCTTGTCCACGTCCCAAAAGGCGGCAACCTTACAATGCAATGTTTTCTCCAAAAGGCAAAGAACAGAAGACATAGATATTGAGGAAGTTGCAAAAGATGCCAGAACAAAATTCCTCATTTATTTATAGTTAATGTTGGAATAAAAAACTGATTTCTTCTTCTCTCGAATCAGCTACAACCTGATTTATATCTCATTTAAATACAACATATTTCAGGAAATATTATTTAAAATAATTGAGTACATTTATTGTGCTTATGCATTTTTTCTTGATTTTGCACCTTTGAAACAAAATGGGGTGCTTCCATTTTTGCACTGTATAACTTAAAGGGGTAGATTTTATCCTTTGTTTTTTGTAATATCTAAATATAATTAAAAATTGTGATAGAATTCATGCTACTTTTCAAAACAGTCTTCTTAAAGGTTTTATTTCAAGTTTCTTGTATACATACCTATTTTCAATTTCAATTTGGAATGACATACCATGCCTGGTACATAGTAAGTACTTAATAAATGCTTGACTCCTTCCTTCTTTCCTTTCTCCCTTTCTGCCTTCCTACCTCAACTATTTATCAGAAATAAGGTTAAATTAATTAGATGGAGTCTTTAATAGAATAAAAGAATAGGCTTAGAAATAGGTCCTAGATTTGGAAGTATGCCCCCAAACTCACTGGACTGTGTATATAGTCCTTTGGAGCATATGGGGTATTTAGGGAAGACTAGTACTTCTAGTCTTAGAGCTTGCCAAGCCCTTTTTTTATTTTTTATTTTTGAGGGTCGTTCATCTTCCTTTGGTATTCCCTTACCTCTCATCTGTGGCTCCAAGAAGCTGTAGCATAAACATATTGGTAAAACCAGTTTGAGGGTAACTGTCAGGCCTCAAATCCATCAGAGTTATAAAAGAACTAAAAAGCTGGGCCAACATCCTAAGCCAAATATCTGACTTCATTTTGTGTACACAAAATATAGAAGTAAAAAAATAAATAACTCTAGACACAATAGAAAGTCAAAAAATTTCTTGAGCCAAGAAGTGGCAAAGCCAGCCCTGTGCTTTAGAGTTATTATTTTGGGAATTGTAGGATGCCAAAGTTCTATTGAAATAGGGTTCTGTGCCTTGTCATCTTATGACAATGACCCAGGGTTCTCATGGATATGCCAGCAAAACTCCATTCATTCCCAGATCATAGAGAAGGAATAAGGGAAAGATAAAAGCCCTTATCCTCATTCCTGGCTCACCAGTACTCTGGTCTTGACAATAAGTCGACAGGCGATAGCATCCAGGACTTCCTGTGGATCCTGGCTCAACTTCTATTTCTAGCCTGGTTGCCTCTTCAGCACTGGTCTCTGATCCTATTGCCGCACATAAAATTCAGACAGAGGTACTTTGGCCCTGTTTTCTAGGACTATATATAGTTTACAGACCACAGGCACTCGTGCCACCCAGGAGTCTGGTCTCCACGCTGCTTCAGCTCTTCTGATGCTAAATCCAGGGTCCAAAAATAGAAATGCTAACTAGAATGGCCCAGAAGGACAAGTTCCACAGTATGCCACCAAGACTCGTCCAAATAGTAGACAAGGAAGTGTGGGACGAATTTAGACACAAAAAATAAAAACCAAGTTTCCAAGCCAAAAAGAAAGGTTTATTGAGAGAGGGCCGGTCTCACGATCAAGCCAGACTCTGGTTAGGAACCGAAGACCTTGAGCCTTGAGCTCTCAGACCCCATAAATTAGGCTTGCCGTAAACCTGAAGTCACAAATGATGCCTGGTATATAGGTATGTATAAGAGGTATTACATAGAGTGGAGGAGTCAGAAGGGTAGGACAAGGGTCGGATCCTGAGTGCACAGTATAACCTGTGTATGCAACATGTTGGGAAAGCCTTCAACAAAGGTCCTGAGGGTAATTTTGCAGATATTACACAGCACTGAATACTTTTAAACAACATGACAAGAGGACAGAATATGTAAAATACCTACTGATCCTTAGAGTAAATGTAATCCTGCGAGGTAAGGAATGTCACTTTCACATTATCTCTCCTCTGATCCAAAGATAAATGGGGACATTTTTGGCACAGTGAAATAATCTTATCGTGAATGGATACGACGTCTGTGAGTAAAAAGCTTAGGTTTGCCAAAGCCACATCATCAAAACTACAGGTAAATACAATGACAAAGAGTATAACAGGGACTAGTCAATGTTTCAAGAAATAAAAGTTCCTGATTTTGCAGCCCAGAAAAAAAATTCACTCTAGTACTTGATGTTGAAGAATGTTCAAAGGTAGAAGAGTTATTTATAGGCTCCGTAAAGAGTCCATGCAGAGTAGGTGAGAAGTCCACCAAGACTAAATTAGGATCCAGATAAAACAATAAACAGTCCTCACAAGCAGCCAGAAGGAAACAGTTCAAATAACACAAGATTTAAGATTTAGCTGCTTCTAACCTTAAAGGATTGGAGGACCTAGAATATGATATTCTGAAGGGCAAAGGAAATGGGACTATAATGAAGAATTACCACCCAGTGAAAATGAGTATAATCCTTGAGGGGAGAAATGAATATTTGAAAAAATGCAAACTTTCAAGCATCCTAATGAAAAGACCAGAACTGCATAGAAAATTTGACAGTCAAAACAGAAGACCCAAGGGAAGCATAAGAAGGTAAACAAAAAAGATTCAATAAGATTGAACTGTTTGTATTTTTAAAAGGGAAGAGAATACTTGTAACTCTTCAGAATATTATCAATATTAGGAAAATTAGAAGGAATATATATAGGCAGAGAATGTGAATTAACTATGAGATGGTAAAAAAAATAACATGAGAAAGGAGATTGCATTGGGAGAAGAGGGAAAGGAGAAATAGTAAGGAGTAAATTATTTCAAGAGGTATAAAAAAGCCATAATAGAGGGGAATATTTGGGGGAGGGGACAATGATTGGACCATCCACTCATCAGATTGGCTCAAAAAGGGAATTACACACTTAGTTGGATCTAACTCTGTAGAGAAATCTAACCCTGTAGAGAAGTAAGAAGGATGAGGATGAGAGAAAGGGCAGGGACTAATAGAAGGGTTTGGGAAGATGGTCCTCAAAATGTGAGGAGGGACAGAATGAAAGGAGAGAGAAAACAGGATAGAAGTAGAATTGGTGGGGAGGGGAAATACACAGTTAATTATCATAACTGTAAATGTGAATGAGATTAACTCATCAATAAAATAGAAGCTAATAGCAGAATGGAGCAAAAACCAGAATCCAACAATACACTGTCTATAAGAAACATTTGAAATGTAAGGGCACATAGAATAAAGGTAAAGGCAGGAACTGGCAGGAACTAGAACTAAATCTATTATGCTTTGAAGTAAAAAATTACTGAGTAGTAATCATGATCTCAGACAAAGTTGCAAAAATAGATATAATTAAAAGAGATAAGGAAATTATATCTTGCTAAAAGGCATCATTGACAATGAATACCCATATTACATATCTATGCACCAAATGGTATAGCATCCAAACATTTAAAGAAGTTAAATGACTTACAGGAGGAAATAGTAAAACTATCTAATTCAGGGACCTCAACTTTTCCCCTTTCAGAACTAGATAAATCTAACCAAAAGAAAAAAAAAATACATAAGTTAGAGAGGTAGAAAGTTAGATATGATAGACCCTCGGAGAAAACTGGATGGGAATAGAAAAGACTATGCGTTTTTCCCTCAGCAGTTCACGACACTCAAAAACTGACCATGTATTAGGGCATAAAAATCTCACAAATGCTGAAAAACAGAAATATTAAGTGCATCTTTTTCAGATCATAATGCAATAAAAATTACGTTCAAGAAAGGGCCATGAAAAGGCAGACTGAAAATTAATTGGAAACTAAATAATTAATTCTAAAGAAAAAGTGGGTCAAAGAACACATCATAGGAAGAACGACAAAAATGAGTCAACATACCAAAATTTATGGGATATGGCCAAATTAGTACTTTGGGGAAATTTTATGTCTCAACACTCACATCAGAGGAAGAACAGACCAATGCATTGGATGTGTGACCAAAAAAGTTAGAAAAAGAGTGTTGAAAATCATAAAAGAAAGAGTTAGAAATTAATAAAGTAGAAGAATAGAATGAAACTTAATGGAGAATTTTAAAGCTTAATTAATAAGAAAACAAATCCACAACAGAAACTTTCTGAAGAGATTTTGAGAGATTTACAGATTCAGAACACACACATAGGAAATTCTGACTAAAGTAAAAGCTAACAAAGGTAAAAACAAAAACCAACAATATAGATTCTATTCAAGCTGAAGTGATTAATTTTAAAGATAAGATGAAGCAGAGCCAATTTAAGAGTCATAAGTCTCTCAAAATGACAAACCTTTTAACATGGACACCATAATGCAAGAAATACAAGAAAACTACCCAGAATTTGAATGGTATGGAGGATAGGAGGAGCACAAATGTTAGGAATAAAATGGGGTCCCTCCAGAGTTTTAAGCGTTTATGAGAGCCTAAATTTAAGCATGAATGAGGAGAGAGAGAGAGAGATTTAGCCTTACTAATCAAAGATAGATCTGGTCTTAGGTTTCTGCCCAGCATCATTCTCCCCACACTGACACCAGGATCACCAAGCACCAGCCCAGGGAGCCAATCTGTTCAAGAGCAGAAGTAAAAAGACTTCTGCTTCCCTTGCTTGCCTTATATACCTCTCTAGGTCCTCCCTCCATGGTAATGTTGCACACTGATGTTCAGGCTGACGCTAGGGGACATTAGGCTAGCCAGGCCATTAGATATGACATTTCATCAACTGTTGGGGTACACTGCGGGATGGAGTATTTTTTCCTCACATACCAAGAAATTCCGGATATTGTCTCCATGGAGAAAAAAAAAAGATACCAAGAACCCTAATAAGGTAACAACTTGATGAACTAACAACCTAGAAGGCTAATTCCTAACTCACTCAAGTAAGATCTACAAAATAATACAGAAATTGTTTAGAAGAGGAATCTCAAAATAGATGCCTTAGAAGCCTGTCAACAAAGCTAGCTTGCCTATTTCCATATTATTAATAGTTGCACTGGGGTGATTGCTTAGAGTCTGCATCTCCCATCATATCCCCATCTAACCATGTGATCAAGCAATTGTTTTTCTTCTGCATTTCTGCTCCCACAGTTCTTTCTCTGGATGTGGATAGTGTTCTTTTTTATAAGTCCCTCAGAATTGTCCTGGATCATTGCATTGTTGCTAGCAGAGAAGTCCATTACATTCTTTTGTACCACAGGGTATCAGTCTCTGTGTACAATGTTCTCCTGGTTCTGCTTCTTTCACTCTGCATCAATTCCTGGAGGTCTTTCCAGTTCACATGGAATTCCTCCAGTTTATTATTCCTTTGAGCACAATAGTATTCCAACACTAGCATATACCCTAATTGAAGGACATTCCTTCATTTTCCAATTTTTTGCCATCACAAAGAGCGCAGCTATAAATATTTTTGTACAATCTTTTTCCTTATTATCTCTTTGGGGTATAAACCCAGCAGTGGTATGGCTGGATCAAAGGGTAGACAGTCTTTTAAAGCCCTTTGGGCATAGTTCCAAAATGCCATCCAGAATGGTTGGATATCTGAATTTCTTGATCATTATTCAGACTGAGGTAAACTTTAATGTTTTACCATAGTAGGTATATAGATGCTGGGGAGGTTACCTCCTTGTGGGGAGTCCTTAGAACTTTTCACCATCTTAGAACACAGTATTTTATAAGTGATTTTATATTCTAAATCTTTTTTCTCCCTGGCTGCTCATTCTCTCTGCTTGGCAAGGAAATCAGATATTTGCTTGCTGAGTCAGTTTCTAGTTTGTTTTGGTCTTCTTGTAACAGCAATTATTTTATATCCAGTTAAATTTCTTTAGTAATTTGTTATAATCTGTGTCAATGTTTATTCCTCCAATACTTTACCATTTGGGGGCATTAAAAGGTCAGGTTGTAGTTGCCTTGATTTCATACTCTGTCTTCTTTTTTCCACTGGTTTTTATCTTTTCTTTTGAAGGTTTTTTTTAAATCCATACTTTCCATCTTAGAATCAATTCTGTTTGTCAGTTCCAATGCTGAAGAGTGGTAAAGGCGAGACAATGAGGACTTGAGTAACTTGCCCAGGGTCACACAGCTAGGAAGTGTCTGAGGCCAGATTTGAACCCAGAACCTCCCATCTCTGAGCCTGGCTTAGAGTCACCTAACTGCCCCCATCTTCTGAAATTTTTAAAACTAATTTTGATCGTTGTTGGTCCTACCACACAGATAGCTCTAATTTGAAAATGATGGTCATGTTGGTAACTAGTCAGTTTTGTCTTTTAAAATAAACTCAATTTCATTTTTTTGTGTGATACTGTTTAGTGCTCACTATCCATTGCCTCTTGATTTTTTTCTCATGTAAAATGGTAAATACATATGAAGCCCCCAAAGAGCCATTAACTTCTATTGTTTCTCCTAAATCATATTTTTTCACATATTTTTCACCATCCTTCTCTGCCCATCTTTGCACTAAATTCACCATGTATTAAAATATATATATTGATTTAATTTTGAAGGTTTGGGTAATTTGAATTTTTTTATCTCTTCCTCATTTCATGGTGATATTTCTATACATTTTTAATGAGTTCTATGATACTAGATAGCCAAGTATCCCAAAGATATTTCTCATTCCCCTAGATAGACTATAAAATTAATTTTACTAATTACCTTCATTTGCTTCTCAAAAGAGAATCCAGGAACTAACTTTTCATTTAGCTGCAACTTCCTCTGATCTTCTGATTTAGAAAGAATTATTCTAATATTGATAGGAGATTAATACGATTCAGTTCTAATTCTGATATTGATATGAGATTAGTACAGTGCAGTTTAGTCCTTCCAGTTGCATGTACATTCATTGGTCTTGGGACCAGAGTTTAATTTAGATACAGGGAATGTTTCTATTGGAATACAGTGTTTCCATAGTGGATACTTCTCTATTGGCTTCAACACTATTCCACCCTGGACTGGATAGAAGTGTAGATTCAGTGAAAGATAAGAGAAGCATCTTAGGGTTTAGAGGAGAAACAAAGAAGAAAGAAATGGAAGCTGGGCAACAGCCCAGCCATGCCTGTCCTCCCAAGCTAATTTGTCTCATTAGATTCATAACAGTCGGATGATGCCTTGTAGCCATTAGACTTTAGAACATTTTAATTTCTTTATTTCATTTCTTTATTTGTTTGTTTGTTTAACCCCTAACCTTCCAGCTTGGAATCAATACTGTGTATTGGTTCCAAGGCAGAAGAGTCGGAAGTGCTAGGCAAAGGGAGTTCAGTGACTTGCCCAGGGTCACAAAGCTAGGAAGTGTCTGAGTCCAGATTTGAACCCAGGACCTCCCATCTCTAGGCCTGGATCTCAATCCACTGAGCTACCCAGCTGCCCCCTTTAGAACATTTTAGCAGTGTTCTTTGGCTGGGAATTTAGTAATTTGTAGGACTTGGAGCTGAAAAGGATCTTGGAAGCTGTTGGGGCCAAGTACCTCATTTTACACAGGAGGAAACTGAAGCTGAACTCAGCTCTTAACCCAATGCCTAGTAGATAATAACTTGACTGAAGCACAGAGTAAAGTTACTAGTAACTAGTCAATTTTGCCTTTTAAAATAAAATTCATTTCATTTTTTTGTGATGTTTAGTCTAGGATCATTCAAACAGTAAGTATCAAGAGATGAAACTTAAACACTAAAGTCTGAAGTCTTCCTGACTTCAAAGCCAGTGCTCTATCCACTACCTTCCAATTTAACCAGATGCAGTACAGAATTTCCAAAGGTGTGGCACCGTAGAACTAGGGACTCTGAAATGTATTTCATTTAGCTGCCAGCACAGTGCCTGGCACTTTAAAATGTTTATTCATTCATTCACACAGAATCAAGAAAATCAATGTAATCTTTAGTGCTTCCCAGGCTAGTAGAGAAAAAACAGTTGTGAGTTAATTGCCTATGTTCTGCTTTTACTTTAGTGAGAGAATTGAGATTAGTCATAAAATACTAAACTCTGACTTTTTCTTTCAGCCTAAGAAACTGAACCAAGTGAAAATGATCTCCAACCTGAAAGATGGGTTGGAATGGGAAGGTGATATGATTATTGCCTACTGTGATACGTGTGACTAACACTTCTTGATTTTACCATGTTTTTACCAAATCTAATTAATCTATATAACTCAGAGTTTGAGGCTGAGGTGACTTGTAAACAACATGAAGGATCTAACCAGAATAGGGATTTTTCAGTGAGATGGAGCCAGTGAGAATAGGTCCTGAGAGTAAGAGGGCCTCTCTGTTCTGGTACTCAGTGCACCTGTTACCTAAAAGTACAAACTAAATTAATTTGTATATACAATTTTAAAATATGCTTTTTAGCACTATCTACCCCCTTTTCTAATATACAGCCTCTGTCATCACAGAAACAAATGGCTAAGGATAATTTTATGCTTTCTTTTATTTCACAAGTTGCTATAATGAGAGAATTCAAAATTGAGTTAGTCTATGGGTAATAAGCTTCTCCATTCTTTATTAGGTTGGTTCTTGGGGTTAAAAAAAAGAGTCCATTGCTAAGAAAAATCTTAAAAATCTTTCTAATATAGCAGCTCCTGCTGGAGTTTGTGCTTAGCTGTCATAGCTTTTGAAAACCCAAAACTGTATCTAAATCATAATAAATTTGAACAAAACTCCAAGTCATTCTTCAACTGATAAATAGACAAAGATATGAATAGGTAGTTTTCAGATGAAAAAAGCAAAGTTATCAATAATCACATGGAAAAATGTTCTCTATCCCTCTTGATTAGAGAAATGTGAATTAAAACAGCTCTTAGATACCACATCACACCTATCAGTTTGGCCAATATGATAAGTAAAGGAAAATGATAAATGTTGGAGGGGATATGGCAAAATTGGGACACTAATGCATTGCTGGTGGAGTTGTGAATTGATCCAACTATTCTGGAGAGTAATTTGGAATTATGCCCAAAGGGCTTTAAAACAATGCATACCTTTTGATCTAGCAATACCACTAGTAGGTCTGTATCTCAAAGAGATAAAAAAAAATGGGAAAGGACCTGTTTGTACAAAAATATTTATAGCTGTGCTTTTTGTGGTGGTAAAGACTTGAAAATTAAAGGATGTCCCTTAATTGGGGAATGGCTGAACAAATTGTGGTATATGATGGTAATGGAATACTATTGTGCTAGAAAGGAATAATGAACAAGATAATTTGAGAAAGAGCTGGAAAGACCTCCATGAACTGATACAGAGTGAAATAAGCAGAACTAGGAGATCATTATACACAGTAACTGCAATATTGTGGAACAATCAAATGTGATTGACTTTGCTATTAATAGCAATGCATTGATCCAGGATAATTCTGAGGGACTTATGAAAAAGAAGGCTCTCCACCTCCAGAGAAAGGTCTATTGGAATAGGAATGCAGATGGAAGCATATGGCTTATCACTTGTTTTTTTGGGTATATGATTTGGGGTTGGGGTTTTAGAAGATTATTCATTTATAAAAATGATTAATATGGAAATGTTTTGCAAGATAATACATGTATAACAGAAAAAAAGATGTGAACAAAACCATGGAGGAAAAAAAACAAATAAATAAATCTAAATAGTACAGCACGGACAGTTAATACCATATCTGAATTGAGACAAATTTTACAAACACTCTCTTGGGTACCAAGTCATAAAGAATCAAGAACCCAGGACTGGCCTGGATCCTTATTCCATTCTTCCTTCCTTCCTTGCTTCCTTCCCAAATATAGTAATTCAAAGAAAGTGCCAGTGCAGTTACAAAAAATCCTAACATTTCACATAGTGTCTGTTACTTGATTAATATTTTACTTTACAGTTGTCATCACCACACCAAATTCAAATCTGAGACTATGTTTTAAACTCATGAAATGCTATCATGCTGCAATTTTAATTGAGTTCTTTAGATCATTTCCATCTGTTGAGGCCATCCATTCCTGACATATTGATAAAAAAAAAATAGCCCAATTTTTCTGGAAGATATATATCATGCCACCAGAGGTCAGGAAAGAGCTGCTTTTGGAGTGCCTCAGATCTGTACATTGACATTTAATGTTTTAACTAATAAGATTTGTGACAATGGATAAAGGCAATAAGGGTGGTAATATTTTGCCAAGTGACCCAAAATTCTCTGGGAAAATGAATTTTGATATTGGACACCAACTCAGGGAGCTAAAAGCATTTTGCCTCATCTGTGCATAAAACTAATATCAAATCTATCTATTTTAGTCATTTCTTGATTCTTGGAGCTGTTCCGCTCCTTCATTCATTCAAATTCACAGCTCTGAGCCCTCATTTCCATCCACTCTACTGGATTAATCCACCAAATACAAATTCAAGATAGAAAGTGTTTGATGAAACCAATCAAGGAAATAGACCAAATATGTGTGTAGGTTCTGAGGACTACTGGAGTCCCAAGGATGGGGGGATTTGGTACTGACCTACACTAGCAGATGATGACTTCAAGGAGAAGGATTGAGTTGGAGCCATATTATACCTATGCAAAATAAGAAGAGGGATCCCAGGGATATCTCAGGTTCAATATAGGATCATATGAGCAAAAGCTGAGAGTTAGCATGAACCTTAGAGGTCGCTCTAGTCTAACCCCCTCATTTTATAGATGAGGATTCTGAGGCTCAGAGAGAGGAGCAATTTGCCCAACGTGACCAAAGTAATAAGTGGAAGAACCAGGATTCATACTCGGTCTTTGATCTCTTCTGCCCTTTGGAGTTAAAGTCCTTGAAAAGGCCAGCTACAATAGGTGTCTCTACTTTTTCTCCTTCACCATCTTCTTAACCCTTTATAATCTGGCTTTCAACCTCCTCCTCTCCTGGTTCTCCAATCTATCTGATACATCTTTTTTATCTCCTTTGCTGGAAATTCTTCCAGATCACACTCTAGCTGTAGGTGTCCCTCATGTGTCCTGTCCTGGGTTCTCCTCTCTTCTCCTTTTAAACTACACTTTGTTATCTCAGCATCAACTCAGATTTAATTACCATCTCTTTACTGATGATTCTCACATCTCCCTGTACTACTCCCATCTCTCAACTCCAGTTGCCTTTCATGCATCTCAAGGGGGATGTCCAGAAGATGTCTTAAACTAAGCATGTTTAAAGAAGAGCTCATTATCTTCCCCCCTAAATTCTCCCAGCACCACCTTCCCTATTCTTGAGAATGGCAGCGCCACCTGCCCATTCCTTCAGACTCACAACGTAGGAGTTAACCTTGACTCCTCACTGTTTCTCACCGCTACCCCCATATCTAATCTGTGGCTATGACTTTTCTATTTCACCTCTGCAACATCTTTCAAATATACCCCTTCACTCCTGTGACACACCACTTCAGTTCCCATGCAGGACCTCATTGCCTCACAACTTAATTATTTCAGCATTGGTGGATCTACTGCCTCAAGTCTCTCCACTCCACTCTGCCTTCATTTAACCACCAAAATGATTTTCTTAAAGCACCAGCTTGACCATGTCATCCCCTTATTCAGACAACTCCAGTAGCTCCCCTGTAGCTTCCAGGATCAAATAAAAAATGCCCTGTTTGGCATTCAAAGTCCTTCACACCAGAGCCTCCTCTTACCTTTACACTCTTCTTATGCCTTATGCCCCAAAACATACTCTTTGATTCAGTGATACTGGCCATCTGGCTGCTCCAGGAACAAGGCAACCCATCTCTCAGCTCCAGGCATTTTCTCTAGCCATCTCCCCAATTGGAAATGCTCTCCTTTCTCAACTCTGCCCAGTGACTTCCCTAGCTTCCTTAAAGTCTCAACTAAAATCCTATTATTTAACTGGAAGCATTTCCCCACCCCTCTTTATTCTAGAGACTACTCTTGTTATAAACAAAAAGGAGGGGCGGTGTCCTAAGGAGCTATAGCTATACAGTGATGTGAATGTACCTATCTGTATTCTCCCTAGCTGCAGATGATGGAGGCATAACAACCCCGATCACCCTTGATAGTTGTTATAATTTCCCCTTTCCTCTAATAGTTGCCCAGGGAGGACCCTCAAGAGGTAGATGGATGTGTAACCTTTTCAGGTCCAACCTGGGGCTGGATAGATTAATATATGGCTTTGATTTGCCTTGGATTACATTTAGTATCTGACTGCATTGACTCTCTCCCCAAGGGTCGTGATATAAAGACCACTCAGGAAGGTACTTGGTAAACTCTCTTTACAATCAGGGAAAGGTTAACAGGACAAGGAATGGGGATTGGAGACCTTATCAATCTATTATCTATAACTAGTTGACAATCAGGACTGGAGGCTATTGATCTAGTAGAAGCTGGAGCTTTATTCTCCCCACTACCCCTGGCCCAGCCTGGCCACAGCCAAGCCAGAGAATAGGGACTGCTATTGATGCAGCTGAGTTGGTGATCTTATTCTCTCAGCTTTCTCACTACCAGTGTTTGGTGATGCACTAGCTCTCACAGTCTTCAGGAAATATTCAGATTCTTCCTACCCTCTTCTATATATACCTCCCTACCTTCCTTCACCACCCATTCAGAGATTTCCCAGTCCAGAGACCTAGAGCCCAGAGACCTAGAGAGATCTAAATAGACCTAGAAAGACCTCTTCCAAGTGGCTGTCAGGGGTATTTATACTGTCAGGTCAATTGACGTTTGCCCCTGGCTCATGGCACCTAGGAACATTCCGTGTCTTCCAACTGCCTTCCCTGTCATTCAAGATGGCATCCATCATTTCCCAGGTTATGAATATAACACTCTCTATTATTTCCTATATGTAGCTTGCTTTGTATATATTTATTTGATGTTGTCTCCTGCCATTAGATTGTGAGCTTCTTGACAGCAGGGACTATCTTTTGCCTCTTGAATTGGCCTTTCTTTCAAGTCTTTCATTAGGAAACAAAGTTCTATAAATTTTGGGAAAGCCTGATGAGGATAATTTTTCTAGAAGTGCTAGCTTAGTGTTTAGATTACCATATGGATGTCTGAAGACATATAAACCTGTTATCTATAGTCCATGCCATCTACTGCCCATTCCAAAGTCTTATTTCCACCTTTTTTTTTATTAGTAGGGGAAGATCATTTTGAAAAGACCCCAAGAAAGAGTTGGTGTTGTTGTATTGGAAAACTCAGAAGTGCTTGGGTGCCCAAGATAGAAAGGATGCCCAGATTCATAGAAAGGTTGTTTGGGGGATAGAGAGCCTCCTTGGAAAATGTTTTGCTATTCATACCTTTTGAACCAGTAATTTCACTACCAAATATATATGATCCAAGGAGGTCAAAGACAGAAAGAAAAGACAAAACAACCATAGTAGCACTTTTGTGGTAGCAAAGAGTTGGAGGACAAAGGGGTGACTATTAATGAATAGCTGAGAAAATGGTGATATATTGAAGTGATGCAGTGGACTTAGAGTCAGGAAGGCTTGAGTTCTAATCTCATCTCAGAATTTACTGTGTCACTCTGACTCAGTTTTCTTATCTTCAAAATGGGCACAAATAATAGCTTACCTCTCAGGGTAGCTATGAAGATAAAATAAAATAATATTCATAAAGTGCTTTGCGAGTATTAAATCACTTATTATTCTATATTATTCTTATTATTATTCTATAAGAAAAAATAAATATGAGGAATTCAGTGAAATGTGAGAAAACATGTGAACTGACATAAGCCAAATAGTGGCATTTCTAAGTCAAAAGATATGAACATTTTAGTCACTTTGTATAATTTCTATTTTATTTTTTAATTTTTCTTTTTTAAACCTTTACATTCTGTCTTAGAATCAATACTAAATATTAGTTCCAAGGTAAGGACCAGGCAATTGGAGTTAAGTGATTTGCCCAAGGCCACACAGCTAAGAAGGATCCGAGGTCAGATTTGAACCTAGGACCTCATCTTTAGATCCGGCTTTCTATCCACTGAGTCACCTAGCTGCCCTACCCTCTGTATAATTTCAAATTACTTTCTGGACCCATTCACAACTCCACTAACAATTCACTATCTCCTTCTTTCTATAGCCCCTTTATGTTAACTAAACATATTCTTCTAAAATGACATTTTCCTCCCTTTCGAACATGTGAATCCAGGACTATATTTCAAAACGAAAGCTTGCAAACTATTTTTAAATAGAAGCATGTTTTCTCCCACTGCAATATTTTCATATGAGCTGTATTGTTTTACAGATGCTTAAATAACAAATGCAGCCATAGAGGAGAGCTCAGAGAAGACAATTAGTGTATAAACTGAATTTAGTGGGATAGAGCTTTGGGGATTTTCTTCCCAATTGTCCCCATTTAGAGCCTATTCATGGAGGAGATTATCTAGTACTGTAGGAGTTTTGCTGCAAGAAAAATTAACAGGAATGGCAATACTTTACTGTTTGAGCACCCAGGCACAGTTCTCAAATTACAGAGCATTTTGTAGGGTTCATTATTCACTTTGGGGGAATCAGCATAGCATGGAACATACAGGTGGGGAAACTAAAATTTCAGACCCAAAGAGCTAATATTATTAAGATTGTTCATCTGATGCCATCAGCAAAGAAAGGGCTGATAATATGCAATACAGCTGTAAATACCATCAAGTTGGGAACCAATAAGTCACATAATAGAATGCTGATAATTGCTTAAAAAAAAAAATTGAGATCGTTGCTAGAGATGATATGTAAATCCTGAGTTTCTCCTTTCTCCAGGTGCTTAAAATAGCCGTATAGTCCATGGTAACAGGGGATTTAAAAAAATATACCAGATGCATCCCTCAGCAGAGAAACTAGCTCTGTCTGCACATCTTTTTTCAGTGAAAGACATTGGTCATGCTGACCTTGTAACTTTGGCCATTACTCAATGATCTGGCCAATGGAATTTAACTATTATAATTTTTTTCCTGCAGAGAAAGGAATATTTCTCCCTCTTTGGGATATTTCATTTTCTGTTTTTGTTCTGTGTTTTTTGTTTTTTACTTTGTCAAAGAGAAGATGTCACTGAATTACCAAGTGGCGGCATTATTTTAAATGAAAATGCAACATCAAATAATTCATTTCATGAGGGAAAGGATGGAGTTGGTCCCAGGAACCAAGCAGTCATTAGAATGGATTATTTCTAGCATTTAAAAAAAGTGGATTCATTTAGATCCATGTCACATATCAGCCCACTCTGATTCAGGGTAACAGCCCCTATTTATGGAAGATAGCCAGAGAGCCCTTCTGGACTTCCCTGCTTCGGAGAATGCCCCTCTTCACCAGACACCGTCAATGGCTCTTTACCCCTCCATCATCAATAGGACTTTGTCATCCATCCACTGAGGGTCATGCAGTAACTCATCAGCTGGGATTCTGCCAGCTGTTTGGTAAACAGACCGGATAGTGTCAATGTGAACGAATGGTTCAGATACTGGAATCCGAGCTCTGTTCCTGTGGGTACCGCCTCCATCACACAATGCCGCTTTTACTCAAAAAAGGGGCACTACAAATCACAATTTAGCACTAGAAGAAACTGATGCCTAAGATAACATTGGTGGCCCTGTTTGGGCATTCCTAGCTCTTGCCTGTTATCGCATGAGCATTAGAAGAAGCAAGGAAAAGATGTATGATACTGTAAAGATTCTGACCTTTCCAGTGCTTTACAGAACAGAAGAAAGGATTCTTTAAATTGCATTGCTGATTAAGCCGGTAATTAGTGACCAATCTATTTGACTCTCTCTTTTTTTCCAGAACCAGTTTAAACAAGCCAGGCATTCATTATTGTAAAGGCAGCCATGGGGAACATAAAGAGAGTAGGGAGTTTCTGTCACATTGGATGGCCTCCTGCCATCTTTTTAGCCTTCCCTCCTTTCTCTCCTTTTCTTTGTGCATCAATGGACTTGGTTATAGTCTAATGTTGGGTACTTCTTACAGCATTTCTTTATATGCTATAATAATAACTCAAGTTTATCCAGTGCTTTAATGTTTACAAAATGTTTTACATACATTACTTTATTTGATTCAGTGCTAGTCCCATTTAAAGGATATAGAAACTATATTAATTGATATTAAGTGATTTTCCCATAATAAGTATCTGATGTAGAACTAGGATCTAGGTCTTCCTGACTCCAGGTCTGAGACTCTATTCGTAGGTCTCAGTGGGAAAGAAGGAAGGAAGAAAGGAGAGGAGAAAAGAGAGAGGGAAATGAGAAATGAGAAAAGAGAAGAGACATAAAGACCCTTACTCCTGGGTAGTCACTTCCTGCTTTCATAGTAATGACAGCAGGAAGACAAAAAAAATGAGGCAGAAGGTACTCCTACATTTTCAGCTTGTCTACAAACATTGATTTAATTGCTGCTGCTCTAAATAAGTGAGATTTATCCAATAAATAAGAAGTTGCTACAATACATTGTACTAGGGGAATCAAATGAAAGCTAGAAAATTCAGCCAAACGGAAGATTCTGCCAAATAAATTTACTTCCTGGAGAAGTGAATTGATGACACATGGAAATGGCTAATCTTTTCCTCAAGAAACAATTTCCTGGGACATTTGATCATCTCACCTTGACAAAACTCATTGCGATTATAAGCAAAAAGATTGCCATAAAAATGTTAATACTGTTTCTTGCAAAGGAAGGAGAGGAGAACTTCCACGAAGAACTCAATAAGGTTCAACACACAATGTCGGCATATACTTTGTGACTTGGTGACTTCATTGGGAAAGAGTAAAAAGGAAAGCGGTCCAAGATGTCTAGCATACACAGAAAGCTTTTATGACCAATGCCTGATGGAGCATAATAGATCACCCTGGAGGAAGGTAGAAAATGGATGCCCAGTTGGCCCAAATCCTTCAGTATGCTGTTTTTCTTTAGTTCTCAATGGCGGGGTGAGGGAAGGGAGGAGCTGGGGCGGGACAGTGAGAAGATAGATTTTGATGATTTAAAAATATAAATTGTAACTTAAAAATAAACTAAAAGCAGTATCACTGGGTCAAAGGTTATGGCCATTTCGTCAGTTTTTCAGGTTTCCAAAATAGTATGACTGATTAACAGTTCAGTGAACAGTAAATTAGTATATATGTTTCCCTACAGAAACAGAAACATTAAAATTTTTTCATCTGTACCAATTTTGTAGCTCTAAAGGGATACCTAAGAGTTGTTTAACCTCAATTTCTTTCATCATTGGCCAATATGAACATATTTTCAAATTGTGAGTGATCATTTCTCTAAGTTATCTCTTTTATCCACCAATCAAATGTTTGTATCAAGTGATAAGCCAAGTCTTTCTAGCTCCTGTCTTGGAGTTCCACGATCTTAATGAGTGAAAACTCACTCTATTTAAATGTCCTCAGATCTGGTGCTGTGAGACACTCCAGGCACCTTTTTATATGCCTACTCCTTCCTCACTTTCTACCTCTTGCTCTGAGATTGTTGTTCATCCTTCATTTTCTTTCCTTCCCTTCCTTCCTTCCTTCCCTTCCTTCCTTCCTTCCCTTGATTCCTTCCTTCCCTCCTTCCTTCTTTCCTTCCTTCCCTTCCTTCCCTCCCTTCCTTCCTTCCTCCCTTTCTCTCTCTCTCCCTCCCTCCTTTCCTTCCTTCCTTTTTAAAATTCTTATATTCTGTCTTAGAATCAGTACTTAATATTGGGGCAAAGGCAGAAGAGTGGTAAGGGCTAGGCAATTGGGATTAAATGATTTGCTCAGTCATAAAGTTCTGAAGTGTTTGAGACCAGACTTAAACCCAGGACCTCCTGTCTTCAGGCCTGGCTCTTTAATCACTAAGCCAGCTGACTGCGCCATATGATAATTTAAAAAATATTAAACAAAGGAGTTTTTGCATGGTTGATGTTGTTCAGTCATTTCAGTTGTGTTTAATTCATCATGATCCTATTAGGGATTTTCTTTTTTCTTTTATTGATTAATTATGAAAATTTTTCTATGATTACATGATTCATGTTCTTTTCCTCCCCACCCCCTTCCACCCCTTCTCATAGCCGATGCACAATTCCACTGGGTTTTACATGTATCATTAATTAAGACCTATTTCGATATTATTGATATTTGTATTAGGGTGATTGTTTAGAGCAGTGGTTCCCAAACATTTTTGGCCTACCGCCCCCTTTGCAGAAAATATATTACTTAGCGCCCCCTGTCACATACTATCACTCACTTACAGTTATTCACTGCTCCCAAATGCACCTGGGGCCATCACCACTTCCTGGATCTCTGCAGCACCCACCAGGGGGCGGTAGCGCCCACTTTGGGAATCACTGGTTTAGAGTCTACATCCCCAATCATAGCCTCATTGACCCATGTGTTCAAGCACTTGTTTTTCCTTCTGCATTTCTGCTCCCTCAGTTCTTTCTCTGGATGTGGATAGCATTCTTTCTCAAAAGTCCCTCAGAATTGTCCTGGATCATTGCACTGCTGCTAGTAGAGAAGCCCATTATATTGGATTGTGCCACAGTCTATCAGTCTCTGTGTACAATGTTCTCCTGGTTCTGCTCCTTTCACTCTGCATCAATTTCTGGAGGTCATTCCAGCATTAGGGATTTTCTTGGCAAAAATACTGGAGTGGTTTGCCATTTCCTTCTCCTGCTCATTTTATAGCTAAGGAAATGGAGGCAAAGAGAATTAGGTAAATTTCCCAGGGTTATACAGTAAGTGTCTCAGACTGAATTTTAACTCAGGGAGATGTCTTCCTGACTCCAGGCCTGCCACTCTATCCATTGTGCCACCTAACTGCCTGCGTAATTTTACCTGGTAATAACTACCAAAGAGACCATACTTTTTCAAGTTCCCATATTAGTGTGAGATGGTAAAAGTCAGACAACCTCCTCAAAAAAATTATGGGGATAAAGGTTGTTGGAATGACCTGCTCCCGGTCCAAATGATGGCCTATTTTAACTTATCCTTGGTGAGCTATACTGTATACTTGAATTTCTCATGCTACAATTCAAACTTTATCTTTTTCTGATTTCACTCTTCCAGCCAAGTAGTTCATTTCCCTCTAAGGGCTTTAAATGCCAAATTTTTATTCTTGTCAAAACTACCTGTGGAAATGGATAAAATAGATTTGACTATGGATCTTCTCTAAAGCAAGGCCTTCTGGGAATGGGCCTGTTCCATTACCCATTTCAATGGGTAAGGTAATTTAATAAGGTTATTATATTTTGTCCCTACTAAAAAGACTTAAAAATACTTTTTTTTAAAGTGATGTCATTTGTTGTTCCTCTTAGGAGAGAGTCAGTGGAAAAGACAAATAAGATTGAAATCAGTTCTCAAGTCACTTATCTAATTCAAACTTTGGGATTTATGTGATCTCTCTTCTGCTTTGGGGATTGAGGAATGTTCCCTTTGGTACATTAGATTCAAGAACAACTTTGGGAAAAATTGTAGGGATCCCAGAAATAAGATCTATGCCAGTAGATGACTTTGTTCTAAGAGGGATGGAACCCTCAATTTATTCAGTTTAGACCTTGTCTAAATCATTTCCCTTCTATGACCTTCATCTACCCCATACCCAAACCTTATTCTTAATATAAAATGAGAAGATTGGGTTAGAAAAAAGATTCTCAAAGCATGATCCAGGCACCCTTAGGAGTCTCTGTGGTTAAAACTATTTTAGCAATAGTCAGATGTTTTAATTTCAAATATGGCAAATATTGAGAGATGTTACCTACATAAACAAGAGATCTGAGGGAGGTCCTCAATATTTTTAACAGTGTAAAGGGGTCTTGAGAACAAGATTTTGCGAACTGCTGAATGATATTACTAAAGTCCCTTCTAAATCCCATAACACTGTGATATGGACTAATAGATCATTTCTGCAGGGCGCTGATCCTACTCAAGAAGATAACTTAGTAGTTTCAGGACAAGGAGAGTCCTTGTGCTCTGCAGTCTGCACAGGTTTCCTAATCATTGTAGAATTTATTTCAGGGTGGTGAATTTAATCTATACAGCTGTATATGGTTTGGGACCCAGTTAACTTCGAAATTGATTCTCTTCCTCTGCACAGTCAAGGCAATTGGAATCAGTCAGAATGCACATCCTTGCATTCTATTCCCCTGGAAAAAGAAAAAAAAAATTGCCCCAGGTGGGAAGAGAGAAGGAAAGCAAAGGTAAGCCCTGGGGCATGCTCTGTGAATTTTTCCTACCTCTTTAATAAAGCCTGCCCTCCAACTCTTGTTCTGTTATTGATAATATATCAGGAAATACATTTTGGTATGTGGGTGGGGGCAAGTTTTTCTTTGCGTAGGGCCCAATTCAAGAAAGACATCTTCTATATTTTAATCTCAAAAGGTCAAAACATAGGGTTGCTTTCTTTGAGGAATTCTAATCTTGGGGAGGATACTACCCTCAATTCAGATCAGTTGATCTAGTGAAAGTTTTCATAACTTGGAGTCCATGAAGTTCCATGGATAGGTTTTACAGACTGTGAAAACTTTTAAGGAAGAAAATAAATATTTATTGTTATTTTCTTTTTTCTCTAGCTGAAATTGATCATAACCTTCAGTTATTTAAAATCATTATTCTGAGAAATGATTGAGAGCCTTCACCAGATGGCAAAAGTAATCCATAATACAAAAACAGTTTGTGGACCTTTTGGGTAGAATACAAGGCATATTATCTGTTGTTATTATTAAGTTTAGCAGGTCAGTTCGAAAAGAGTTGTGGGCCATGCCTGTAATGGTAGTTACTAGGGACACTGAGGTTGGTAGATCTCTAATTAAGATGTGGCAGTGAGTTTAACACTGACTTAGGAAATTCTACTGAGTGTCAGTACTTAGTTCCACATTAATATTTTGATGTCCCAGGAGAGAAAGGGCTACTAGGGTATCTATGAAGAGGTAAACTATCCTGGGTTGGAAATGGAGTAAGTTGAAGCTTCTATTGCTTTTCAATGAGATCAACCAATAAGCCCTTCTAGTCTTAGAGAGATAGAGAAACTTGGACTTTTTTCTTTTAATTTTATCTTTATTTTACACCAGTGACAAATTTACACTTAAGTTTTCCAAAGTTTTATGATTCATATCGTCTCCCTCCTCTCTTCCCTCTCGCTCCTAGAGTTGACAATCCATTCCACTGGGTTATACATGTATTGTCACTCAAAACCTGTTTCCATATTATTCATTTTTGTAAGAGAGTAATCTCATAAAACCAAAACCCCAAATCATATACCCAAATGAACATGTGATAAATCATATGTTTTCATCTGCATTTCTACTCCAATGGTTCTTTCCCTAGACGTGGATAGCATTCCTTTTCATAAGCACCTCAGAATTGTCCTAGATCATTGTATTGCTTTAATAGCAACGTCTATCACGTTTGATTGTCCCACATTATTTCAGTTACTATATATAACGTTTTCCCATTTCTGCTTATTTCACTCCACATCAGTTCATATAGGTCCTTCTAGTTCTTTCTGTAATCATCCTGTTCATCATTCCTTGTAACACAATAGTACTCCATGACCATCATATACCATGTTTTGTTCAACCATTCCCCAACCGAGGGATATCCCCCTCAGTATCTAATTCTTCGCCACCACAAAAAACACAGTTACAAATATTTTTGCATAAACAAGTACTTTCCCATTTCTTTTTATCTATTTGGGATAGAGACATAATATTAGTATTACTGATTAAAGGGCTTGCATTCTTTTCAAACCCTTTGGGCATAATTCCAAATTGCCTGCCAGAATGGTTGGATCAGTTCACAACTCCACCAGCAGTGTATTAGTATCCTAATTTTGCCACATCCCCTCAAACAATTATTATTTTATTTTGCTGTCATATTGCCCAACCTGCTAGGTGTAAGGTGATACCTCAGAGTTGTTTTGATTTGCATTTATCTAAATAGGAGGGATTTAGAACATTTTTTCACATGATTATTAATAGCTTTGATTTCTTCATCTGAAAACTGCCTATTTATATCTCTTGACCACTTATCAATTGGGGAATGACTTGAAACTTAAACTTTTAGAAGAAAAGTAAAGAACTCTTGCTTTTTTATTATAAATTCAAATCTTTGTTTAAAGCTAGTAGAAAGTCAATAAACATTTATTTATTTAATGCCTTTTATCCCCAGGAAGGCATTGTGCTAAATTTTAGGAATACAAAAAAAGAGTAAAAAAAACTTCTTTTGCCCTCAAGGAGCTTACATTCTTATGGGGAAAAAAATAAGCAAATAAGCAACATACAAGAAAAGTAGAAAATTATTTACAGAGGGAAAGGACTAGAATTAAAAGTGGTTAGGAAAGACTTCCTATAGAAGGTGGGATTTTTAGCTGGCATTTATAGGAAATGAAGGAAGTTAGTAAGCAGAGATGAGGGGGAATAACATTCCATGCTTCCCTTACTCTGTCAGCTTGAAAGGGGTGCATTCAATTAATTTACTCCACGAATTTTAAAGCTTAATGTGTCTATTCCCACAGGCACTGTCCTCTTTACTAGAGACAACGACTAAACTTAAAATGAAGGAATCACCATTGGCAACATTTTAGGCACTTTGACAGGTCTGGGTGGGGACAACTTGCTTCTGTCAGTTAAAATATATAGGCAGCTCCCTATGCTATCGCTATCTATTTATATATATATATATATATATATATATATATATATATATATATATATATATATGCCTAG
>NC_058130.1:541472861-541529469 GCF_016433145.1 Gracilinanus agilis | reverse complement strand
GGGAAGGAGGGAAGGAGAGAGGTAAGGAGAAAGGGAGGAAGGGAAGAATGTAGGAAGGAATGAAGGGAGGGAGGGAGGAAGGAAGGAAAGGAAGAAGGAAGAAAGGGAGGGAGGGAGGGAGGAAGGGAAGGGAGGGTGGAAAGGAAGGGAGAGTGGAAGGTAGAGAGGGAGGAAGGCACTAGCAACTGGAAAGATCCAGATGGACCTTCTATTAAGTTATGGCACTTCACCTGAGCTTTGAAGAAAACTGAAGATTATATGTCCTACACAGCCCCATATAAGCAGACAATATTAGTTGATTTAACTGAGGACCAATTAGGATTGTTCTTGAAATTATTCCATCTCTGTATGTGTAGCTACAACCTTGGATGTAGTCATCCTCTCTTACTGTGTTCACATTATTATGCTAAAATGCCTCAAATAAATGCACTTGAATTCATGTAAAAATAGATTTTTTTAAAGAAGAAAAGAAATATTGTATTTGCTAAATTTTTTGGGGGTTGCCCAATGTGATCCATTCCCTTGGCATGTTTTCTCTGTTCTCAAATGCCCAGCTTTATATATATTTTGTTGCTATACAACATGTCTCTTTGCTTAGTATCAGGATCCAAGGCTGGGAGCTTTGAAGCAATTGGGGAATCTGGTTTTTGTTTTGAGATCCATAATAAAGGGTCTAAATGGTAATAAGCCAGACTTGGTAAGCCACTTTCATCTCTAGGTACCTCCCACTCCATAGACAGAGAGATAGATATGCAAGCACACATTCTCTCTCAATTACACCTTAGACTGGACTCAGCAAGGCAGATTGACATAACCACACAAGTGGATTGACTTAAAGTCATCCCATGAGGCTGTAATGCTGCTGAAAACTGCAGACCGTCAGATTAATTACAAGTCTCCCCTTTTAGGGATCTACCCTTTGTGGTAAGGTTAAAGTATCAACTCCCAAATCTTAAATCATAATCCAAGAAACACACCTTTACCTGAGGGAACTAATCTTCTAGACAAAAAGAAGACATGCCAATCACCTTTGGTTGTTGTTAGGGTTTTTTAAATTTGAATGTGACTCTGAACCCCTAAAACTTTTCCATTTCTTTAGTAAAGAATTATACATGTTGTTTCTGTCTTTCTCCCTTTCCGTCTCCCTCCCCCCCATCTCTTTTTCTCTTCCCCATTCTCTGTCCCTCTCTGTCTGTCTCTGTCTCTGTCTCTGTATCTCTCTGCCTATATCATCAGGATTAAATCATCCCCTTTGTAGTTGAGATGGATCCCAAGAGTCTCTCTTTGAGGCTAGGCATCATGGGCTCACTACACTTTGATGAGGTCACCCTGCTTTATGATCCGGCTCTCAGCTTTTCTGGTTTTAATAGTCCTCCCCAGTGGCAACTGGGTTCCAGGGAGTTAATCAATACTAACCAAACTCATGAGAGGTTGCTTTAGAAATCTAAATTACAATCTGTTTAATGGGAGATAGAAATACTTGATAAAATAACTAGGTCTGCTTATCTGGATCTTTTAATATCTTGGTGGAAAGAACAATTATCAGGGGGCCTAATTATAGATCCCCAAGTCACTTGGTAAGTTTAAAATCAGAACAACAGATTGAATATTCTTCTGTAAGAAATATTTATAACAATTTCTAATGTAAGAAACATTTATAACAATTTCTGATAAATGACTTCTCCCCATTCTAAGGATATTCTTTCTAATTCCTTCTAAAAAGCCAGGACCGGTTGTCTAGAATCAGAGTAATCTTTCCTTTGGACAATACTGGAGAAACACTGACAATTTCTTATTTCCAAGTATGCCTTTCTGTAAACTCTTTGCAGTGTGTTAATGGAATTAGCTCTAGTCCATTCATAGTCAAAACTCTACCTACCCAAGATGATATCATCCCCACCTCCCTTAGTGGGGAGGGGGATGAGTTGCCCACAGGTAACAATAAGTAACAAATCAAGAACAAGGGACCGCCCTTTGGGCAGTCCAAATCAGTGTAGAGGCTGCCATTTGTCCGCTTGAATTAGAGGTGGACCCCCAGGAAGTGACTAGAGACACTATTTCTTCAAGTATGTTGGTAACTTCCTGCTAAGAGAGTTCCCTCTTTGAACTTGGTGCTGAAGGATCTCGGATGAGACCTCAGGCAGCTTCTACTCTGAATTGCCACGTGGGTAAGTTAGGCTGACTTCCTTGGCCTACCTTGGCGTTTTTTCCAAGACTCTACATCAAGTAGGTTCTAGCCTATCTGATTGCTAGGCCTTGTGGCTTGTAGCCTAATTTATTTAGCCTTTTAACCTTCTCTCTCCGTCCAGGCCTCTGCAGGCCTGGACTATCCTCTCCCTCTCTTTATTTCCTTACCTTTTACCTTCCTAATTGTTAATAAACTACCTTAAACCCGATCCTGTCTTGGGTCTATTTTAATTACGGAATCAATCTGAATTGTTGATTCCTGGCAGCCACACTTTAAATATATATCTATAAAAAATCTAAAATCTCCCTCTTACAGCAGTCCACTATCTACTTGCATTTGTCAAGTAGGCGTTGCAGTTTCCAAGATTGCAGATTGTTGAAGAATCATAAATCTTTGTGTTCAAAAGAGACTTAGATTCCACTCCTCCCCATTCTTGCCTTCACATCTTGTCAAGTTAACAAGCATTTATTAAGGGCTTCTAATGAGCCAAGCATTGTACCAAGTGCTGGGGAGACAAGGCAAAAAGAAAGACAGTTCTTGCCCTCAAGGAGCTTACATTTTAATAGGGAAGACTACACAGGATGAGAAGCTGAAAATGATGGGACATTCATTGTCGAGAAAGTCTAGGGAGTCAAGAGTAAAGCGTGGAGAGGAAGGAAGGCATGGCTGGTCCAGACATCATCTTTAAAATGCAGGTTGTAAGAAGTATTAGCCAATCAAAGGGTGAGGCCACAGGTATAGAAGGCTCTGTGTGGCAAACTTCAGGATGAAGAAGTTTAGTTTCTGGAATATTGTAGAGAAAGTCTTGGGAGTCTGGAGTGAAACCTTGAAAGGAATGAATAGGTGATTTTTATCTTTACATAAATCCTCCATAGAAGATCCACTTAACACACTGATATCCTCTTTTAATGTTTTGAAACACCAGAGCAGGACCCAGGTTGTCAATCAGTCAATCAATAATCACTTATTATAATGAGCTGCTTCAGAGTTGGTCAGCTCTCCTTCTTTCAAGATCTTCAAGCAGAGCCTGGATGACCCCTTGTCAGATATGTTACATTTGGGGATCTTTTGGGGATATAGATTGGACTAAATAGTCATTAAGGTCCTTTCTAAGTCTAGAATTCTGTGGTGTGGTGGTGGTAGTGGAGGTGGAGTTGGTGGTGGTGTATAATAATAATAAAAATAAAAATATAATTTTTCAAATATACATTCCTAGAATTCTCAAAAAGATGGCAGATTAATAATTTTTGTAAAATCACATAGAGACGAGATCATCTCAGACACTAGAGATTTGTAAAAAAAAAAACAAAAAACAAGGAATTCTCAGATTCTGTCCCCTGAGACCTATAACAATGCCAAGATACTAGAAGCAGTTCAGTCAAGAAGAAGAAAGAAAACCAGTGATATTAGAGGGTTGGCAGAACAGAGAGCATGCTGGGTATATTAGCATGAGTCTAAGGCCTCCACCTGAATACAAACATTGGGAATTCCCTTGTCAAGAGGATCCTGTCCTATCCTGTAAGCAGGGTGATGACAAGTGGAGTGTTTACTGTCTAAAAGGAACCAAGATAAGATTACAGGACAGATGAGATCGTGGGACACATCTGGCAATTCAATATGTTCCAGCTGGCAGCACCTCTATTTATGTTGCAAAGCAGAATAAATGAGAAC
Source organism: Gracilinanus agilis (assembly GCF_016433145.1). Taxonomy (NCBI): domain Eukaryota; kingdom Metazoa; phylum Chordata; class Mammalia; order Didelphimorphia; family Didelphidae; genus Gracilinanus; species Gracilinanus agilis. Next base: position 541,525,610 of record NC_058130.1, on the reverse strand, counting down.
CATCTCAAGGGTATATTCAGATGATATTTGTAAAAATGGCACTCCAAATTTATAGCAGCATAATTACTATCAAAGAGAAAGACCAGGATCCTCACCATATGCTTTGGAAGCCATGAAAATAATCAACAAACAAACATTTATTAAGTTTATTAAGTTCCCAAAGACCTTGCTTCTTTATTCAGAAAATTGAGGCCATTCTCCATGAGCTTCCTCTTCTCCCTTCTCAAAGTCCCTTGACATCAATTCCCACTTGCTCATCCTTTCTTAAAATGGACCTTCTCATTGCCAAGACCAACTTATGTACATATACCCATGATAACATCCCCTTTTGTCCTCACTAGAGCCAATTATATCCTCTATTTACAGTTCAATGTCTCTCCTCCTTTTTTCAGTCAAACTCGTAGAAGAAAAGTTGTCTGCACTGGCTTTTTCTTTCTTCTCAACTTATTCCTAATTCCTTTGCAATTAGGCTTCCAACCACATTATACAAAAGTGAAATTCCTCACTCAGAAGTTGCCAATAATCTCTTAATTGCCAAATATGAGGATCTTTTCTCAGTTCTCAACCTTCTTGATCTCTTTGCTCTATTTGACACTGTCAACCAACATCTCATAGACATTTGCTCCTTTCTGGACTTTTGTGACACAGTTTTTTTTCTTGTCCTCCAACCTGTTTGGTCACTCCTTTTAAGTCCCATTTAAAAACTTCTCATCCATATCAGACCTCCTAAATGTAAATGTTTGCCATGATTCTGTCCCCAATCTTCTTCTTTTCTCTCTCTATACTCTCTGTGAGCGACTTCATTTGCTCTCATGTATTTCAATGGCCATTTCTATTTAGATGACTCTCAGATCAATATATCCAGTCTCAGTCTCTCTCCTAAGCTTTGGTCCCCAAACCTCAATTGCCTATAAGACAATTTGCATATCCTCTAAGCACCTTAAACTCCACATTTACGAAATGTAACTCATATTTCCCACCTCACTCCCAACTTAATCCTCCTCTAAACTTCCCACTTTCTGTGTAGGGAAGGTTATCCACTTTCCCATGTAGAATCTGCAAGATTTGGCAAGCAATTAGATATGTGGGGTGAAGGTGAGTGAAGAGTCAAGAATGACATCAAGGTTGTGAGTCTACCCAGCAAGGATATCTGGCCACCTGCCCTGCCAAAACATATGTTCCTCTGGCTCCCAGTATCCTCTGCTTTCTTCTTCTTGCTCTGAGAATAGGAATCTTATCGGTATCACCTTTGCTATTTTTCCCTGATGCCAATAAACCTATTGTTATATTGTTATATACTATATGTAATGTGTATTATATATAATATTATTATATACTATCATATATTATTATAACCTGTGTTCACATTATTGAGAATGGTTTCTTCTTGAGATGATTTTGCTCCCTACCTGCACAGAAATTTTCTGGCTATATGACAGAGAGATGATAAAAAAAAACTTATCCTGTAAACACATCAGTAAATTCTTTCAGTATCTTGGGATGTAATCCATTTGTTCCTGGAGGTGTAATTTGGAATTTCACAAATATTTATCAAGCAAGCATCTTTAGTGTGTCAAACACTAGGCTAGGGGCCAGGAGAAATAAAAAGTTTTGAAAAGACATTACCCCTGCCTTTATGGAAAATATAATCTAACAGATTAAACACAAACACAAACAGTTATAGCCATAACTTTATTTGAAGTAAATATCCTTTTACTATCACCTTACCTATTTTTGGACTTTACTTTCAATTGTTAGTAATTTCACCATGGTAGAAAACTAGATGTCTTGAAAACAAACTGTTTATACCTTCAGCAAAGACATCTGGCAGAGAGTGAGAACAAATAAGCAGGTTACACAACTAAATAGGCTCTTATCACTTGCCATCTCTATTGTGAGTTGTCAGCCAGTGCCTTTAAAAGTCAACTCAAGAATCTATCCTGAGATACTTCCTAGCTGTGTGACCTTGAGCAAGTCACTTAAGCCCCTTTGCCTAGCCCTTACCATTCTTCTGCCTTGGAACAGTATTGATTCTAAGATGGAAGATAAGGATTTTTTTAAAGTCAGCTCAGGAGAAGCTTCAACCTTGGTGGCCTGATTCTGGTGATTATTGTCAGCCCAGAGAAGTTGGAACTCTCTAGGTACTTTATTAATGTTTGCTAAATTGAATCTGATTTTCATTGCTAGTATATTTGTTCAGGATTGTGTGAACCAAAGAATTCCTCTCTTTTAGTACCGGGAATCCCTCTCCAGGTTTGATCTATTTTTTGACCTGGAATATCTCTTTATAAATTGGCCAATTAGAGACTAGCACAAGGGAGACATGCCCTATTTGTTTCCAGGAGATGAGGAACTCCTAAATAGGACATCCATATACCTCTGTGTTGATAAGGAATAGAAAGAAAATAAGGAACTGTCTGAGTTGGTTAAGATTGCTTTAGGTGATAGCTATAAATGACAATTGGCTATATATTAGGTAGGCTCTTGTCTAAGAAAACATAGCAGACTGGTATGAAATCCCTTTACCCTCTAACTTCTCCATGCCAAAACCCTATCCACCTCGATCCCACCTGGATCTCCTCTTCTTAACAGAACTCTTAGGACCACTAGACCTTGCCATCAATTTCGTGGATGCACCACCACCAGACCTTTCTACATGCCATGCAATTAAACTTTCCCATATGCATTATTTCTCTTAATTATTGTTGTATTGTTATATCGTTAGCATGTATTATAGTATTTGTCACATAGTAAGTGTTTATTAAATGCTTTTCTATTCTTTTCTACTCCAAAATGACTCTTAGGTTCCCCTTCTCATTACCCTCTTGAGTTGACACCAAAAAAGGAAAATGGTGCCCTCAAACTATTCTACCGTCTGAAATGCATCTAGCAAATAGTTCCTTGGTGTTAGGCAATGTACCTTCCTGCCATAAAAGATGACATAACCATGTCAAAAAGTCTTAATTCTAACCTCTTTCCCACCAACTTCCCCAACTTCTGACCAGCCACCACAGATATGTCAGATAAGCTAAGCTAGCTGCAGTAAGCTCCTCTGAGGGAGAGACAGTAAGTGCCATATGCCATGAAGGTCAAATAACTGCTACCACCTTGACTTCCACTTGCCTCAGATCCTAGAGGAGACAGCTCAGGGCTCTGAGCTCTAGGAATAGCAGCACCATGACACCTTCATGTTACACCACTGGTTCTTCTTTGAAGCTGGCCCCTAAAGCCATATCAAGATGGAACCTTGTGGACAAAAAGCATGACGTTCCCATCACCATTAATACCAACTGCTCTCCAGATAACAGTAAAAGTTAAGATATTAGCCTGAGAATCTTAGGAATAGGAAAGAACTACCAAACCCACTTCCAACCTATCCACCTTGGCCATTGTCCAAAGCAGCAACCATTGTAAAGATGGCGCCTGGCAACTTCCTCGATAGGTGCCATAGCCCCATCTCCTCAGTAGCCACAGCCACTGAAGATCCAGGAAAGAAAGCTGTCACCATCAAAGTCCATGGAAATTGTCAAACAGACAATTAAACTTGATATTGGAAACAGAGCTGTTTGTTTGTCCCCCCCGCCGAAATAACATTAAAGAAGATGTTTTATCATCTACTTTGCCACCAAACAGTCACTGGATCTTTTCTATTTGACTTGTGCATGAACTCTCTTCTCTTTTCTTCCTTATTGGAATGTGAGTTCCTTGAGACCAGAGCCTGTCTTCTTTGTTTGACACTTCATCTTCTTAATAAATTGGCCCCTTCATAACTTTCTAGTTTTCTTATTCATGAATACCCTTCATGAATTTTTTTCCACTTGTACATACTATTTTATAACGTCTAACCTGTAAATCTGTAGGCAGATGAAATGTGACAGATGGGCTTCAGAAAACAGACTTGATACAAAGGAATTTTAAAGAGACAAATTTTTAAAGGTCTTGAAAATCAACATTTTTTTAGTTCCTTGTAAAACAGTAAATTTTCAGAAAACTTCTCTCTCCATACATATCCAGCCAGTGATCCAACCAGGTGGTCTCTTCTACTCCTGCTGACAGCTAGAACCATCAATGGAAGATTACCTTCCACCTGCTCTGTATGTCTTAGAGATACTTATCTGTTTATATGTTGTCTCTCCCATTAGAAGGACAGCTAAGTGGCACAGTGGCTAGAATGCCAGGTCTGAAGTCAGGACGACTCATCTTCCTGAGTTCAAATCCAGCCTCAGACACTTCCTAGCTGTGTGACACTGGGCAAGACACTTAAACTTTGTTTGCCTCAGTGTCTTCATCTGTAAAGTGAGCTGAAAAAGGAAATGGCAAACCACTTCTATATCTTTGCCAAGAAAACCCCAAATAGCTTCATGGAGAGTTGGACATGACTGAAAATGACTGAACAACAGCAACTCTCATTAGAATGGCAGCTGCTTTAGGAAAGGATTTTTTTTTTCTGCTTTTATGCTTATTTATACCTCTAGGACTTAACCTAGAGCCTGGTGCAAAATAAGCACTTAATAAATGTTAACTGACTTCTGGAATGTGATGCTCTTATTTCTTGCCTCTGTATTTTTGCACTGGCTTGTCCTCCATCCTGACTATGGAATTGCTTTTTCACCTCAGCCTTTTGGAATCCCTAATTTCCTTCAAGATTCGGCTCAAGTGCAACCTTCTGTGTTTGGCTTCTCTCCTCATTAATGCTAATGCCTTCTCTCTGTCCATTACCTCCAATTTATCCCATGGAGGTCTGGTTTGTACATAGTTGTCTGCATGTTGTGTCCCCCATTAGGCTGTTTATTTCTGACTGACTTTCCTCATTCTACCAGCTCTAAGTGTCCTTTCTCCCCCACGCTGCATTAGAGATCTTTATATATAGTATGTACTTTTTTGTCATCCAGTCATTCTGGCTCTTTATGACCCCATTTGAGGTTTTCTTGACAAAGATACTGGAGTAGTTTGTCATTTCCATCTTCAGATCATTTTACAGATGAGGAAACTGAGGCAAATGGGCTAAGAATCTTGCCCAGAGTCTACATAGCTTGTAAGCATCTGAGGCTAGATTTGAAATCTGGTCCTCCTGACTCCAAGCCTGACTATCTATCCACTACACCATCTTGCTGTATTTGATTATGTTTATTTATTTATTTTTTTAAACCCTTACCTTCCATCTTTGAGTCAATACTGTGTATTGGCTCCAAGGCAGAAGAGTGGTAAGGGTAGGCAATGGGGGTCAAGTGACTTGTCCAGAGTCACACAGCTGGGAAGTGTCTGAGGTCAGATTTGAACCTAGGACCTCCTATCTCTAGGCCTGGCTCTCAATCCACTGAGCTACCCAAATGCCCCCTTGATTATGTTTAGACGTACATACATGTGCTGTTTCCCTTGTTAGAATGTAAACTCCTTGAGAGCAGGGACTATTTTTTATTTTTCTCCTTGTATCTCTAGAAGCTAGCACAGGGTGTAATATACTTACTAAATGCTTCTTAAGAGGCAACTAGTTGGCTCAGTGTTTTGAGAGCCAGGCTGGAGTTGGGAGGTCCTGGGTTCAAATCTGCTTTCAGATACTTCGTAGTTGTGTGACCCTGGGCAAGTCACCACTCTATTGACTAGCCCTCGCCATTGTTCTGTCTCAGAACTGATACTAAGACTGAAGATAAGGGTTTTTAAAAATTAATAAATAAATAATGCCTTTTATTTTATTGCTTGTCACCGCACTGCCTGAAATAAACCCTCCAAGCACATCCCCCACTGAGCTTATAGAAGACAAGTTATCATGTTGCATTGGCCATAGTGGCTCCCAGCCTCTATCTCTGGCACAATTTTTATTCCCTTGTGCTCAGATGTATACTCAGCTTCTGGCTCTTTCTAAATAGCCAGGTAGGCTCCCCTGTTATATCCATCCAAAGCCTGCCTATTTCCCTTAGATTCGTACTTCATCTCTTTCCTCCCTTTCAATTCCCAGATGTCCCAACAATGGCGAGAGCTAGAGAAGGAATCTTTCCTTTGTAAGAGGAAGCATCTGTGTCATTTTCCCACTCTCAGAAATCTCAACGTCCTGACATTTGCTCCCTGCTTCCACTTTGTTCTTCAGTTCTAAACAGTTAAATGCTCGTTTGCACCTTGACTTTGTCTCTGAATTATGATGATGGCCACAGGTCTCTACTGATTTATTCTGTGAAAATATTGGGATGTTAGATTTACCCTTCCCAGTTTAAAAAATATTCTCTTCACATCGTACAGGAATACCGTACAATGAATGAACAACTGTGAATAACAACTATTCTCAGGGATACAATGATCCAAAACTATCCCAAAGGACTCAGGATGAAAAATGCCATCTACTTCCAGAGGAAAAGAACTGAGTCTGAATCCAGACCAAAGCAAAGTTTTTTCACTTTCTTAATTTTTTTTTCTATTTGAATTTCCTTCCACAAAAGGATTCATTTGGAAAAATAGATTGCTTACCATCTCAAGGGGGCGGAGGGATGGGGGAGAGTGAGAGTGAGAGAAACTGAGCCTTGATATTCTTTTTAAAATGCTAGAAACGGTTTTTTACATGTAATTGGGGGGGATTAAATTAAATTACAAAAAAAATATTCTCCTCACTGGAGAAGACAGAAGCAAAATAAGAGATGAGAAGTTCTATTTTCAATCTCTTCTCTGTTTGAATTACACCGTTTTCTCTCCATTGCCTTGACAGTAGTGTTTTCTTGATGAGATTTGGGAGATACTCTAGACTCCTCATTAAAACATTTGTAAATCAGACCTTAGGGTGATTTACAGCTGCAGCTGCCTTGAACCTATTGATTTGGGGTTGATTCTTGTTAGTGCCAGCCTCAGAGAGTTCTATTTTCTGACTTAGTGTTGAATGTTTGGGACTTGCGGTGATCACAATATCTAGTTTTCAAAGGCTGGCTATGGGTCAGTGCAAAATGAAAATGTTGTCTAGGACAATGCAGTACGAATTTGCTCAAGGAAAAAGGCCTTTAGTTAACTGGATTTTATCATTACAGAATTGTTTGTTATGCATCAGACTCTACTGATACGTTCTGTCTCCTCTATCACAGGCTTCTGATGATCACTCAGCTCTGTCCCTACATAATATTTTGTTACAAAAGATGACTAACACTACCTGCTTGCTCTTGTTGGCTGAGATTCCACCACCCTTTTGGATGTGAAATGCTGGGAGAATCGATGAGAAAAATGTCTCTGGAATGCTTTAAGTTCCTAAAGAAGAGAGAAAAAAAAAAGGCAGTGATAGACAAATGCAAGCTAGTCCATTAGTTTCAGAACAAACAATGGAGCATATCATTAAAGTCTGAAATTAAGTGAGCAATGAGGGCAGCTGGGTGGCTCAGAGGATTGAGGATTGAGAGCCAGTCTTGGAGATGGAAGGTCCTGGGTTCAAATCTGGCCTCAGATACTTCTTAGGTGTGTGAGCTTGGGAAAGTTATTTAATCCCCATTGGCTAGCCATGATTGCTCTTCTGCCTTGGAATAAATACACATATTGATTCTAAAATGAAATATAAAGGTTTAAATAATAATAATGATAATGATAATGATAATGATAATGGCAGTGAGGTGGCTCAGTGGATAGAGAGCCAGGATTAAAAATGGAAGATCTTGAGTTCAAATCTGACCTCAGACACTTCCTGGCTGTGTGACCCTGGGTAAGTCATTTAACACCCATTGCCTAGCCTTTACTGCTCTTCTGCCTTAAAACCAATGCACCCTATTGATTCTAAGATGGAAGGTAAGGGTTAAAAAAATTAAGTAGCCAATGCAAAAGAAAAACCCAACCACATCAAGCCAAGGTCACTTCTGCTTTGTGTATGACATGTCCCTGATGATATGTGCTAGCTTTATAGGTCAGAGGTTCAGGTTCTTTGGTAAGACACCCACAGAAATTCTTTCTAATTCCATTGACTCAGTAAATACTTATACCCATCAGGTCTTTCCTATCTTTGTACAAAATTCTCCTTAGCCCTACATTCCCTGTAAGGTATCATTCTATTATTTCCCCCCTGTTCAAAGCTAAACTCCTAGGTAGACTCATCTATAGACCCTTCCACTACCTCATCATCCACTCTCTCCTCAGCCCCTTATAACTTAGCTTATGTATCTGCCACTCTACTAAAACTTATGTCAAAGCTTTGTTATTTCTCCCATGATAAATCAGTCCCCTGCCTTTTTCTTCATTTTCATCTTTTTTAAGCTTTATGCCTTATTTTGACACAACCATCCCCTTCTCCTAGATACCCCCTCCTCTCCTGAGCTCTATGATGCTGCTCTTCTTGGTTCTCTTACTGATCAGATTATTCCTTCTTAGTCTCTTTTGGTGAACTACCATCCATCTCTCATTCTTCAATAATGGGCACATGCCATGGCTCTGTCTTTGACCCTGTGATCTTCTCTCTCTACATTCTTTTCCTAGACGATCTTTCCTATTTAATTATCATTTCTACATCTGATTCTATAATCTATATATCCAGCCTTAATCTCTCTCTGATTTCCACTGACCTGTTGGACATTTCTCTCTGGATGTCCCATTGGCATCACAAATACCACTTATAAAAAATCATAACATCAGGGACAACTATATAGCACAGTAGATAGAATGCCTGGTCTGGAGTAGGGATAACTTGGGTTCTATTCTAGCCCCAGACACTTCCTTGTCATGTGACCCTGGACAAGTCACTTAATCCCAATTACCTAGCCCTTACCACTCTTCTGTATCAATTCTTTTTTTTTTTTTAACCCTTACCTTCTGTCTTGGAGTCAATTCTGTGTATTGGCTCCAAGGCAGAAGAGTGGTAAGGGTAGGCAATGGGGGTTAAGTGACTTGCCCAGGGTCACACACACAGCTGGGAAGTGTATGAGACCAGATTTGAACCTAGGACCTCCTGACTCTAGACCTGTCTCTCAATCCATTGGGCTACCCAGCTGCCCCCTTCTGTATCAATTCTAAGAAGGTTAAGTTTTTTGTTTGTTGTTTTTTTTTTTTTAAAGAGAGAGAGACAGAGACAAAGACAGAGAGACACAGAGAGGCAGACAGAGACAGAGACAGAGAGACAAAGACACAGAGACACACAGAGGCAGACAGAGAGGCAGAGACAGAGACAAAGACAGACAGAGGCAGAGACAGAACTCCTAATCAAGTCTAATCTGTATAGCTTCTTTCATTTCTGTTTACTATTTCGTTTTACTCCTTACTAGCTATTTGTAATTGTGTTTTGCATAACCAGCTACAGAGGGAGCTAAGCTGGTGATATTAATTTTGTTGTCCTGCTCTTGAGAGCAATCAAGGAAAATACCTTTTTTGCATATTGTTTCCTCCATTGGACAATGAGGTCTATGAGGGCTGGGAATATTTTTGCTTTTCTTTGAAACCTTTGTATCCTTAGTGCTTAGCTCAGTGCCTGGTACTTAGGGGGTGCTAAATAAATGCTTACTGCATAGTTGAAAACTTTCCACTAAAATTTTCCACTAAATCATCTTATTTCTCACCTAGCTGCAAAATTCACAGTTCCCTCTTGCAACTATCACTTGCTGGGTAATATAAAATCCCCCTCCCTCCCACAAAGATCTGGTGTAGACATGATCTCAGATGGTGCCTTCTTGCTAGATGATATGGTTATGTCAAAAACCACTCTGTTCTCTATGAAATGAAGTTTCATGATCCCTCACATGCCTGCTCTATTTATAGGAATTTTACAAAATGCCTGGTCCAGTAGTTGAAAAAGAATTAGAGGTCGTTGGTCTGAAGTGTAGGAGAATCTCTTTTATATCACCCACAGTCCTTACGGTGCTTTATAAGTATTTCTAGAAGGGGTATTGAAAGCCTTGCCTTCTTGGGGTCCCCTGATTTGAAACACTGCCTACAAAAAAGAAGGAATGGCTTCAGATACGTCAGCTCAGGAAGAGTGAAGCTGAGTCTGTGGCAAGTGCTTGGCATGGATCTAGTCTGTTCCCTTTTACCAGGATGACCAGCGACCTTGAAAGGCAGAGCTACAGGCACATCAGGGAATGCACACACTGCTTTAGTTTATCATTTTACAGAAAAGACTTTCCCACAGGGATTCTTAATGACTGCAGATGAACATCCTACTGAGATCGCCTCCCTCTCATTCTCTGCTACTCTGTGGCTACAGTTATCTTAAGGATGGGTAGAAACTCTAACATCAGCCCTGCTGCCTTCCTCTGTGCTTGAACAGGCTAGTTGTAAATGACCTCTGAGGGGCAAAGATGGCATGGCTTTCTCCCAGCCAAAACAGCCACATTTGCTCCTTTTCCAAGTTGGGGATATGGATGCTTTCCTCCTTTGTGGAATAAACTATTTCAAGAAAAAACATTTTGTTTTTATTTTTCTCCACTTAAAAATGTTTTTGAACCTAACAAACATCATCTAAGATGAGCAATTTTGTATTTCAAGAGAGTAGAGAGAGTTATGTGTGAGACTGCATTTAAGGGATTTTAAAATGAATATTTCATGGTGGTTGTTTTTCACATTGCTGTCACTTCCCAATAATAGGAATAGCTAGCATTTATGTAGTAGTTTAAGACTTGTGACATATTTTAACACTTGCAAAGGCTTTTACAAACATTGCCTCATTTTATCTTCACAACAGCCCTGAATTTCAGATTTTTTTTTTCATTCCTTTGGGTTAGTTTTATTGTTTTCTGAAATCTTATGGAGTCATTAGCTTCTGGTTGTCCAATTCTAATTGTTAGGAAGCTGTTTTCATCCTTAGCTTTTGTACTTCTCTTTTAAAAACAAAAACCTCTTAGAATCGGTTCCAAGACAGAAGATCAGTAAGGGCTGCCTATTGGGGTCAAGTGACTTGTCCAGGGGCACATAGCTAGGAAGTATCTAAGAACATGTACTTCCTTCTTGAAGTTTTGTACTTCCTTTTTCAGGAAGTTGTTTTCTGCCACTAATTTTTATACTAAACTGTTGACTTTCTCATTTCCTTTCTCAATTCTTCTTCTCCCTCTCTCATTATTTGTGTTTTTTTTTTTTTTTTTTTTTTTTATCCCTTTTTAGAATCCTTCCAGGAATTCATTTTGGGTCCAACATCCTTTCACATTTTCCTTTGAGGTTTCACACGTTCGGTTTTGGCATTGCTGTTCTCTTCTGAGTTTCCATTTTGGTCTTCTCTGTTGCTGAAATAGTTTTCTAGTGTTGGGATTTTTCTTTGATTTTTGTTCGTTTTGTGGGGCTTTTTTCATGACGGCGCCTATATCCTGAAGCTCAGCTCCACTCCTGGGATGGAGGGAGTACTGTCCTAAGTTGGACTGTGCTCTCTTCCAGTGCCTGAGGTCAGCTTGGCTGCCTCTTGGATCTTGTAGGAGGATTCTGCAGGGGCAGCCTGGCTGACCTGTTGTGGGGAAGGCTACAGCTGTTTAGTCCAGAAGCTGCTTGAACTGAAGCTTATGGGGTTCTACTCTTCTGCCACAACTGGGCTGTGCTGGGTCCTGGTCTTTCCTGCTGCTGCCTGCACTGTATCTAATTGGTTTCTGCTCTCCCCTGCTGAGACTGGACTGAACTGGGTTGCGCTCCTCCCCCTACCACTTGTGCTGGATTGCACCCAGCATGCTGAACCACGTTCTCCCCTCCTATGGGACCTTCTTGCTGTCCATATGTTCTGGGCTAGAGCACTGCCTCCCCTGGTCTTCTGTCAGTTCAATTACTCCAGGATTCGTTTAGAGGCATTTTTGTTTTTTTCAGTGCTTGTTTGGAGATGGGTTCGGCAAGCTTAGAGCACTCCTTACTCCACCATCTTAAAGCCTTGAAGCAAAGTCCCACAACAGTCCTATAAAGGAAGTATTTCCATTTTACAGATGAGGAAACTGAGGCTGAAAGAGGTAAAGACTTGCCAGGGCTACACAGCTGGTAAGTTTCTGGAGTAGAATATAAACTCATGTTTTTTTCTGATCCCAAGTCTAGCACTCTAACCACTACACTATCTAGATGTCAGAAATAACACCACCCCAGAAGGAAAAAAAAAGTTTTTTAACCTTCCTTCTTAATAAAGAAATAAATAAGCAAAACAAACTTTACATCCTCCACTACACACAACTGGATTACAATAATACCATGTGGAGAGAAGAGTGGTAGGGCTCATTATTAGTTCTCTGAAGTCAAGCTCAGACATTGTTTATTTTAGAATTCTAATGTCCTTTTGCTTTGTTTTCCCTTACATTATTATAGTTATTATGTAAATTATTCCCTTGGTTCCGCTGATTACCATTTTGTTTAAATCTTTCTAAGTTTCTCTGGATTTTTTTTTAGAGAAAAAGAAATTCAAGCAAACAAATCTATCATTAATTCAAAATTCTTTCCAAGAGAAGAAAATTAAAACTGGAAGTTTTCCTTTGGGGTTTTTTTTCCTTCTTAAAGGATTGGCTCGGATTATGAAAATGTTTTCAAACGTGCCAAAAGGCAAAATAGCTTCCAACCTGGAAGCCTTGGCTTTGAGATTAGTAGAAAAACTCATTTTCAAAAGTGACACTATTGGAGGAGACACCCACCCTCTCAGTAAAAGAATAACCTTATTGAACATGTAGGCACTAAGATTTAATTCAAACTCAAAATGAAATTTTGAAGTCTAAATTTAGTAAAAAATGTTAAAGTCAATATTTCACGTTGCTAGAATATTTTTGAAAATTATGGCTGTGTTTACATAACACTCCAGTAGTTTGGCATAGTCATTAGGGAAACTTTGGATTCTAATTCCATCTCTGCCACTTACTGACTGTTTGAATATAGGCTCTAAGACTTTCTGAGTCTCAGGCAGTTCTGTAAAACCATAAGTTATAAGAGTTCCTACACAATGAGACCATAGGTTCTGATATGTTGGCATTATATGATACCAGGATAAAGGAAAGAGATGAAGGTGATAAAGAAACTACATCTGTGGGTTTAACCACATGGACATGAAAGACAACGCAAAAGGGGCAAGTAGGTAACACAGTGGATAGTGCACCAGACCTGGGTTCAAATTTGGCTTCAAACACTTCCTAGGTTTATGACCCTGACAAGTCATTTAACCCTGATTGCCGAGTTCTTGCCGCTCTTCTGTCTCAGAATTGACACTGATAGAATAATAAGGGTTTTTTAAAAAAATTCAAATAGAGGATTTCTATTTGATCCTGAAAGGAATAAAGACCCACTGGAATTTATTGAATAGCTTCAGATATTTAATAAGTTCAAATCTTGGCCCTTGCCACTCTCTTATTTTAGAATTAATACTATAAGGGTTAAAAAAAGAAAAGAAAGACAATCCAAATAAATGATTGAAAAGTGAACAAATTAAATCACAAAACTGGGTTTTGTCTATGCAAAGTCAAGTAACTAGACTGATTTTTTTTCCCATTAAACTGACTCATTTTGGAGTTGTGCAGACATGGCACATATTTGAGAAAACATCTTGGCTTGCTCAAGATTTATCTTGGCAGAGGTAGGATTTCATTGACTTTGGTACAGACTGAACTGTACCGTGATTCAACAAGTTAGGATAACAGGTGTTGGAGCAAGAACAGATTTGCTCTTCCTGATGGGTCATACAAAGCACATGTAGATTTTCTTTTCTTGCTCACAGTGAACAGGGAAAAACTTTGGGGGTCCTGTTTCCATGTATTTTCTTCTTTTTTTATCCCCATCTTCTTTCTTTTTTTAATTTAAATTTAAATTTATTTTTATTTTTTAAACCCTTACGTTCTGTCTTGGAACCAATACTATGTATTGGTTCAAAAAGCAGTAAGGGTTAGGCAATGGGGGTTAAGTGACTTGCCCAGGGTCACACAGCTAGGAAGTGTCTGAGGCCAGATTTGAACCTAGGACCTTCCATTTCTAAATCTACTCTCAATCCACTGAGGCCCCCAGCTGCCCCTCTTACCTTCTTTCTTAAAATCAATACTGTGTTTTGGTTCCAAGGTAGAAGAGTGTTAAGACTAGGCAGTCCCAGGACCTCCCATCTCAAGACCTGCCTCTCAATCCACTAAAGCCACTTAGCTGCCAACCCCCATCCATATATTTCTATCTATCACTGAGGAACAAGCAATGGATGATGATGAAGAATTCCATAATTGGCTCCTGAGTCAAAACTCAGTGGATATCCAAAACGGGTGACCTACTCCTCTGCCTCTCTCTTTCCACCCCTGAAATGGAAAACTACTCTGAACTGTATCTGCAGAGATAGATGGGGAAAGGGTGGCTGCCTTATCTTTCAGCCAGTCTCCCATGGCCAATGAACACATCCTATCTTGGCAAACTTATTTGGGTTTGAGACCAATTAGATTAATCACAAATTATTGGTTTAAAATGTCTGCTCAGTAAATTGAGAACCAGGCTTGGAGACAAGAGATCCTGGGTTCAACTCTAGCCTCAGATACTTCCTAGCTGTGTGATCCTGAGCAAGTCACTTAACCACCATTGCCTACCCCTTCCCACTCTTTAGCCTTAGAACCAGGACTGAATCCAAGATGGAAGGTAAGGGTTTAAAAAAAAAAAAAAGATCTGGAATTCAGCATGCCATTTTTCACTTTATTTCCTTTACAAGTTCTTATTGTATATATGATAATATGTCTTCTTTCCCAGCATAAGGAATATGGAAATATGTATTGCATAACAGCACTGGTATAACCTATATCAGACTATTTCTCGCCTCAAGGAAGGAGTGGGAGAGGGAGGGAAAGAGAGACTCTGAATTGCAAAATGTCAGATAACAATTGTTAAAAATTGTCTCTTTGTGTGATTGAAAATGATTTTTTTAAGTAAAAAAAGGTTTTGAAGTCTGTACTTACAATGGTAGCATGGATGTCCATTGGGGTAGCAACAGGTAAAGGCAGCACGAAGGTCTGCATCAAAGAGAAAGCCATTGGAAAGGAAGGACTGGCCAAATTTGACCTCTGTCCACAGGTTTTCATGTAAGCAATGCAGGGAAGATATGAAATGTGAAAAATACCTAATTAGCACCTTGCAAACTATATTATGTCTCAATGAGGCTTAAAAATTAGCTTCCTAGCCAATTAATTTACTGAACCCTGCTTAATCAATCATTCTACTGATGTAAACTATGGATGGTTCTTTCTATGGTTATCACTGCTTTCTGTGGAGGAATAAATGACCTGCCCTATATTTGATTCATATGTCACTTTGAAGTATCTTTTTTCCTACATTCTTTTTTTTTAGGGGAGATCCTAAAGTTGGCCTCAGGCTCTTACTAGCTGTGTGACCCTAGCCAAGTCACTTAATTCTGTTTACTTCAGTTTCTTCATTTGAAAAATGAGCTAGAGAAGGAAATGGCAAACTACTCCATTATCTTTGCCAAAAAACAAAAACAACCCAAATGGGGTCACAAAGTGTCAGACACAACTGAAAAGGACTAAACAGCAACATAGACTTGAGTCAAAAAGTCTTTGGGATATCAGGGTAGGCTTTCATGAACTAATGATTATGAGATCAGAGAACTTAATCCCTCTAATTAGAGGAAAGCTACTCTAGCAATGTACTGAATGCATAATCACGAACTAGATGCAGAGAAGGAAAGAGGAATTACTTTATTTCCCTGTTGTTCCCAAACAATCTCTATGTTAGATTTGTACATTAAAGAAAACTCCCCAAATCTATCTTAAATATAGAATTAGAGTGGCAAAGGCATTGGATTTGGAGTTGGAGGACTGTGTCCAAATCTTAGCCACAAGCCACAAACAGTTTGCCATTTGCTTGAGCTTTGATTTGACAAAGGTGTGACCTTGGGATAGTTGTTAGTTTCTATGTTATCTCTCTAAAGTAAGAAGATCAGACTGGATTATATTAAAATCACTCAAATCCTATGATGTGTCTATATATGAACATTCAAGATCAGACTGGATGAAGCTAAAAAAATCTAAGGGAAAGGTGGCAACCACAGACCAAATGCCCAACCCTACTTGTAAATGTGAAGGATGATCTCAGTCACACCTGAAAAGAACAGCTTGCAGACTTTGTGAAAATATGGGTTGTTTGTTATTTGTAAAACCTAACCCTCTATTTGCAGCCTAAGATGTAACCTCAAATTGTCTTGACAGCATTCAAGAAATCTAGCCACTACCCAGAGGAGATCAAAAGAATATGACATGATAAGCAAGAAGAAAACCTAATTTTTCTAGCGTTAACTGAGGTGGGGCATTAAAGGAGACTGAGGTTCACTTTATACAAAGAATATGATTGGAGTCTCGGCTATGGAATGGCTCAGAGAATCAGAATCTTTTTCCTATTACAATGGTCATTCTTTCTTAAATCATAGGAAATCTGTAATCGTGAACTCCTTAAGATTTCCCTTAATTTTATTAATCTATTCAATTGATTCAATAAATATTTTTAAAGGTCTGCTATAGCAAAGTACTGTACTAGACCCCAAGGATACAGAGGTACTAAAACAAAAAAGGCCCTAACCTAAAGGAGTTTATATTTTAATAGAGGGAGATGACATATGGATACAGAGAAGTAAATATTAATGTTGGTTTGAGGTGGGAGAGAGAATTAGCCATGGAGAGGGATGAGAAAAGGCTTCAAAAAAGAGTTGTGCTGAGACTAGAAGGAAGATAAAGGTTCTATGAGAAAAAGATAGTCAGGTTGAAGGTCAGAGACACAAAACCCCCACTGCCTGCTGACTTCTCATTGGATCTCTCACAGATCCTTTCCTCACCTCAAATGGTCCTCAACCCAGGTCCTGTATGACAGGAGAGAGAGCCTGGGAATATGACCTTTGTCTCCACAGAGAATGTAAACTACCTTGAGTAAATGTAAACAGCAAAAGTAGTTCCTACTATCCCGTGAGAGAGAGCCATCTTTAGTTCTTTGCCTTTTTTGTTCTGTTTCTATATCATACCTGGCCTGATCTGGGGTTGGTGTAGGAATCCACCATTTTGTCCTGCTGCCAGGATGACTGGCCTCTTGTGAGTAAACTCCCCCAATTAACCTAATTATCCCTAATAAAGCCTATTAACAACCAAACTGGCATGGGCTCTTCTTTCTTCAGTATCTCAGTATCCTCTTAGAGGGTATACCACCATACAATTGACATAATCAGTGCAGAACAGATCTGCTCCCCTTGCAAATCTTGTGTCCTACAGGACCATCTCCAGTTTCCCAACATCCTCTGGGGACAAGACCTAGTCTTCCAGCAAATCACCCTGCCCTCCTGGCCAGACTTCCTACCTACTCCTGCCTAGGACCTCACAGGATAAAGCATCACCACCTAAAACCATGTTGAATCTCAAGGGAGAAGCTGTACAATCTAATTTTCATGGCTCTCAATGGATCTCTCTACAACCACTGATACTTTGCCTCAACTTACTCCTCAGTGGTTAGCACATTCTCATCCTCTTATACATGCCCCATCCCAGTGATTTGTTACTCCCAATTAACAATATACACACTCTATTACCAATCAATTACCACCTCAACCTTATTTCCATGCCCCAAAGTCCCACTGGAGATCTATCTGTCTTCCTCTTCCTCTGTCTCCATTGAAATATTCCTTCTACAATGAATACATTTCTGTAAGTCTTAAAATTCTTTCTTGTTCTTCTTGTCTTCTGGCCCTCACTGAGACCCTGCCCCTTCTTCATGACACTGCTTCTCTTGACCTCTTTTCCAGTACTGACTATTTTTCCTCTCATATCCCCTGACTTGTTGTCCCTTTAAGACTTTCTCTACCACTTTCACTAAGCAACCACTCCTGCTTTGAGGTTCATATCATGCAGATTTGCCACACAATCCAGATCCTGGAGGCTGTTATCTGTATACCCCAACCCAGAACATTCTTCCTTTTTATTCAGTGAATTCAGCCCCTGAATTTCATTTGATTATAGTTTTTATAAATATATTTAATTTACATTTAATACAGTTAATATATCATAATATTAACATACAATAATTGGTGTAATAAAATTACAATTTTATCTTTATGAATGTATATTTATAAATATGTATTAATAGTTTTTCTCTCCTCCTGCTAACTGTTCTCATACTAGGGGATTTCAAAATACATATTGATGCTCCTTCAAATACCCAAATTTTCTGGTACCTCAATCTACTCAGTTCCTATGACCTACTCCTCTAATCCAATCAGCTACACACAGATGACCATATCCTGATCTTGCCATCACTCACAAGTGTTATTCCTTGTTCATATGATCATATTATTTTATCATTCCATCTTTCCCAATATCTTAAAACCCTCACTGATATGTATCCTCACCATAACATCCATTCTCTCCATTCCTCATTTCTTTCACAAACCATCATTGCTACACACTCTTCTCTTCCAATCTCAAAACTTGGTGAGCCAACTCAATTCTACATTATCTATACTCTTGATTCCCTCCCCAGCTTTTCCTATTTCTTATCATACATTGTTAACCAATTGCTCCAACTTTGGATTATTTCCATCAGCCATCCTCTTTATTCCAATTCACATGCTGCCATACAGATCTGGGAAAAAATCACACACACACACACACACACACACACACACAATCCACTACAGATTTGTTATCTAATTTCAATTACCTTGTTGTGGTTTTTGACCAGTGTAGTGTACCCCACAGCCCAGCCCACTGCACTTATGTTACAGTCATTATATCTAAAATCTGTTACATAGGTAATACAAACTAGAGTGGAAAAATGCCATATTTCCTTTTACTATTTATAACTTACCTATTGGTTTATCTGCTTATATTCATGGTCTTTAAGTGAATTTTCTTCCCCCTGAGATTTTTAATAGTTTTTATCTTAGTCTTTTCCCCCTCTTATTTCCCCCCTATTGCTCACTTTCTGACTCCTTCCCCTTGATATCAGTTTCACTGGGGGCTAAATATGAAAGCTTGTCAGCCTCCTCCCACTCCAGTCAGTTCACAGTTCACTAACTTTGGTCTCTGCCCCAAGTTCATTCTGGGGAATTAGAAGTAGCCCCAAATAGATGCTAAGCAAAGTGTTTTCCTTCAGGTGTGGTAGAGTATGATATAGCCACACATATGTTCTATCCTCTTTCCTTCTGTTCCTCCATTCTCTGCTCAAGTTCTTTTGTGACACACAGCATTACTTATTATCTCAGCCTTTGCAAATTTCTGCCATTTGTACTCTTCTAGGATCACCTCTGGCCCTTGGAAGAAGGTGAGGTTGGAGTAGAAGGTATGTTACAGTCAACTCATACAGGCTTGCAAGAGCCAATTGTTAAATTTTCAGTGTGATCTTTTATACCTCAGACATACTACTGATATATACTAATACATGATTTAGTTATGAGCCCCTATCCCAAATATTCCTAATTAGAATTTGGTTTATTATCTTCCTGATTGTCTAGTCTTAAGAAAGTAATGGGGAAATGTTATTAATTCAGATTAAATTTCTAAGTCTGTGGGTTCAATTTTTTAAAACAATTGTTAAACATATACAAGTATAAGAGAAGAGTTGACTAGTTGAATATTGTTGGAAACTCATAAGTCTATTTGTACAGCATGGCCCTGGAAAGCACAATAGGCCATAAAATAAGGAGTGCTGATTGAGGATGTTAGGAGTTAGGGCTTCTTTGTTGACAGTTTATAGGTTTTTTTTCCTTATTCGCATACTTGGTGTCCCAAATTGTGGAGACAGCTGAAATTACCTTATCTCTCACACATAATTCCTATTTTGGAGAAGACTGAGAGGTCATAAGGTTGGAACAAAGTGTCTAGTTCTCCAAGTAGAGAGTAGAAAGTGATTTGAGAATTCAGAACAGGGGTGCATCTCTATGGGCTTGCAGAGGGAGATCAGGGAAGGCTGCATGGAGGAGATAGTATTTGGGAAGAATAATGTGAATTAAAATTAAGTGAAGATAGCAACTACTCATTCCAATTCAATTAGTCAAGCCAAGATATTTGGGTTCTCTTGAGAAATTCTCATTATTTCATAAATATGCAACTTTCTCACAACTTGTTTCCATGATAGAATCAGATATGGACAAACCCAGCTGTGCTTTTTGGGTTCGTTGAACTTTTTTGAACTGTCTTATACTGGCTGGCTATTTATTGAACCCCTAGAGTAGTGTGGGAATACTTTGGTGTCCCAGAAGTTTCCACAACATTTTTCTTAAGATTTTTCTAACCTCATCTTCTTTAGCAGCAGGAAACTGAGCTTTGTTGAAACTAAGGTCAAAAGAGTAGCACATTTGCATCACTTTTAAAAGTTGAAATTTTAGGTGTTCAAATGGGTTCTAAAAGTAACAAAAGTTCATAAGATGATGAGAATTTTTTTAAATCATATTTGTTTGGGTTGAATCTTTGAGACTTGAATGTCCCAGACTCACTTTGACTAGGGTTTTTTGTTGTTGTTTTTTGTTTTCCTGAGAACTTTCATGCTCATCTATACTTGTGGAATATGATAATATCACACCTGCAAAATTGGCTTATTTCTACACCTTGAAGAGATTATGTTTCAGCAAAATCAAAATTAAGTTGATAATAAAGGTGTCCCTGGAAACAAAAAACATTTCAAATTCTCCCTGAATCATTCTGTTCCCTTTTTTGACAGACTAAGCCCTTGCTATTCATTGTGTCTTGATTCCATATCTACTCAAATAATATAATGCAGTTTTAGATATGACACTTCTCTATGCGATTCCATTTCCTTAGTTGTAATTTTTTCAGCATAATTTTATTTGTCTGTCACATTAAAGTTCCCGTGTATTGCTTCCCTCCCCTCCTCACTAGAGAAGGCATTGTTTGACCAAAAAAGAATGTATGCATCTCTCTCTCTCTCTCTCTCTCTCTCTCTCTCTCTCTCTATATATATATATATATATATATATATATATATATCATTATATACATATATACATTTTTATCTATGCATTTTTTATTTTAATAAAGCATATTCACATAGCTTGGGCTTCGGAATCACAGTCGTAACTGAGTAAAATCTCTAAACCCAAAGAGTAAACATGACTAATACTATTAATAGTGGCATGAATTCATGCTCCTTGTGCACATTAAAGTAACCTATAGAAATCAAGCACAAAGAGGCTGTAATATACCTCACATAGTTCACCCTAATCAAAGACAGATCACAGAAGTAGGATTCTCAGTGAAAACTATGCAACTGATATGTATTTCCCTTATCCCTAGAATGTAGAAGAGATCAGAACTTGGTCACATCTGGATAAACTAGGTTACCTCTGGATAATTTAAGTCCATAAGTTAACATTTAGGTTGATGGCATCCTACCCAAAGTTTATTCTATTGAAGAACATAGGATGGTGTCAGAACATCGAAAAAGAGGAAAATCGATAGCTGTTATTTCAATTTTAGACGTTTTAATAACTCAAAACAGCGGATGGAATGGATCCAATCTCATTAATCTTAGTCTGAAAATTTTCTGTTGGCATTAGTACCAAATAAAACTCTGTGTGTGTGTGTATGTGTGTGGTGTGTACACATACATAAATACATATCATATATAATACATACATAAACACATACACATATACATATATATCCACAAAATGTCATGTATATTTATACATTTCAGTTCTTTCTCTGGAGGTAGCCATTCCCAGTTGTACAAGAGAGTTGAATTAAATGGCCTCTCAGGTCAATTCCAGCTCTATTATTTTATGACCCTATAAAACTTCAGCCAGAGATGCCCCATGATACAAAGAACCTACAACAATTTCTTCAAGGAATGGGACTTATGGGAGTGGGAAGAAGGATTCACACTTCTCTTGGTTCTAGCTACTGAGCCTAACTCTAATCTAGGATATAATTCTATTGTTACACACACACACACACACACACACACACACACACACACACACACACACACACCTTATTAATTTCCTCTAGTTTCCTGTCCAGAAGCTGTTTGGCATTCATTTTGCTATGATTTAAATGAATTTCTTACTCTTTAATTCATCAGGCTTGGTTTTTCAGTACAGCAAGCATGTACAGTTCTTAGTTCTTAGTTTATATTTCTAAGCCAAGTTGTATTGATTTGGTGGGGTTTTCTTAAGAAGACATAGGTCATTGGAAGTCCATGCTTTCTCTAGTGTGAATCCAAGCACAAAAAGGAAATTGAACATTGCATAGCTATTGAGTAGCATCTTTGATCATCTCTTGAATACTTAACTCCATTCAACTTAAGGGGCAACATTTTCTTTTTCTTGTTCTTTTTCCTGCCCCCCTACCCCAAAAGAGGGCAAAACACTATTTAAGCATAATGCACTGAAGTAATAATTAAGTTGAGTGTTTTTCACTTACAACTATAGGGACAGTATGTGAAAAGATGTAGCATCTCTAGGTGCTGTGATCGCCATCACTGGGATATTTCTAGTGAGGTTTCGATGACAACATGGCCCAAATGGTTGGCAAGATAGAAATGACATAAGATGAAGGCATGTGGTGCCAAAGTTGAGTTGAGAAGCAAAAAAAGAAAGAAGATGATATTGATGGCCAAGTCAGAATTGTGCCCCTCTCAATTGTGAATTTTGAGTGCCTTATTCGCCTTCCTTTTCTGGATTCTGGCACCCTGATCAAACATTCACTTCTCCCTGTGTGAAGATTCTAGCTATGAGATTCCGTCCTTCCATACCAAGAAGGATCAATCTGGGGCTCAATGGGGAGATGAGACTCTATTGTTTCCGTAAAGGAGAAAGTATAGTCTTGAGGTTGTGTTTTTCTCAATAGCTACACTCTTCAGCATTATTAAAACCCCTGCAATATAATCAGGTCTCAGGGATATGAGAACAGGGCTAGCTGTAAGTCAGTGAATAAAGATTCCTTAAGCACCTACTATGTGCTGGTAGATGGGGAGTAGGGAGGTTTTATGATAGCACATTTATCTTCTATGTTTAAGTTTACTCTCCCACAGTTTGGGAGTGGCCAGAGAGTAAAAAGAGAAAGAAATTGGGGGAGGAAGAAATAGATATATGATGAGTTAGAGTTAATGTGAAAATACTAACGAGAGAGTTTATGTTATGATTCATGTAACACCCAGGCTTTCTCTCCCACTGACCTAATAGAACTGCTTTACTTGCCTATAATCAGAGACCTAAGTGAATTACAACAGCTGCAGAATTTCCTACTGTGTCATACATAACCTGAGAAACAGGAGTAGCCAGAGAAAGCCCTGCTAGGGGACTACAGTTAATTATACCCAGACAGGGAACTTGCTATATGTTTGAATCTATCAAACTAGGTGGGGAAAACCATATAAAATCACCCACCTTATAAGGATATTAGAGGATGAATGAGGTGGTTCTACTTCAAGGTATTCTTCACTGGGTATTCTCTCCTATCGTACAAATTATAAAACATTCATGTTATCTCAGCCTTATCTATAACGCCTCCATTGAGGGTCCACCCAACATTGAGGGAATTGTGCTTTTCATTTTAAAAATATCTACATTACATGCATATGAGGACAATAGCTAAGTTATCTATCAGTTAGTTCTCATTCTTGCCACAGCTGACCTACTTAATTTTTCCAATCATCCTTCTCCTGGATGCGATCTTTTATGCTGCTTATGTTGCCAGTATGGTAGGGCACATTTATGCCCTCCTTGCTTCTTCCCTCTGCTCTTTGGGTTTTGCAGTTTTGATTCTTTACGCTGGCATTCCATCACCTGTTAAAATGATGACATTTTATTTCAGGGAGCAACTTAAGGTTATTGAAAGTGCTATACAATTTCCTAAAGGCAATCCAAACCCTACCTTCCTAATGTTCAGTTCTGAACACTACTTGTTGGCCAGTCACAGTACCTGTCCAAGGTACTAATATCAGAATGACTGCAACAGTTTTATATATTGTCATCCAGTTGAATATAATAGTTTATAGGTCAATAGTGTTGGTCTCAAATAGAAATGGATCCAACCTATGGCAAATTGACTTAGGAAAGCACAAATTAATGTTATCTATGCTGAATTTTTAAATTTTATTAAATAATTCTCCATTACATTTTAGTCCAGTTCTGGCACCTTTGGGCAAGTTCCATATCTCTGGTTTGTAATTATTCAGTAGTTTCAGTCAACTCCAATTCTTCATGACCTTCTTGGTCATGAACTAGAACTAGAAACTAGAACAGTTTGCCATTTCCTTCTCCAGCTGATTTTAGGGATGAGGAAACTGAGGCAAACTGGGTTAAGTGACTTGCCTGGGTCACCCAACTAGTAAGTAATTGGGGCCAAATTTAAATTCAAGAAGATGAGTCTTCCTGACCCCAGGCTCAGCACTCTACCCACTGCACTACCTAGCTGCCACCTCTGGTTTAAGCAACAGGTTCATCTGGTTGTTAGTTTTTATGTGGCTAGTTGGAGTGAATTTTTTTGAGTGATCACAGAACTCATTTAGAGACTTTACTATGTTCTTGGACTTAATACAATTAGCAGAATAAGAAGTAATCCAATAAAGAATGTCACCAGTTATAAAAACTCTCTCTCATTTGGAAATTTCACAGGTTATCTTCATTGGCAATAGCCAGTTCCTCTGGCCAGGGCGAGTTTCCCCTTTTCATGCTTCATTTCATATTAATAACCCAAGTGTTGTTGAACAAAGTCCTCTGTTGTTGCTTCCATTAAGGGATGTTGTGTGATTTAAGCATATACATGGAAGACATTTTTGTTGGAAGAAAGCCTGAAAGATAGCATTTGCTCTGTGAAATTAGGTTTTATTTAACAGTCAAGAAACACAGTGAAACCTTGTATTCTCTGTGCCTGGCAGTCAATTGTGTGACTGTGAAGATATCTGCTATAGAATATTGTTTGTAAAAAGCCTTCTCATTTTTATTTCTATTTTTTTTAAAACCCTTGTACTTCGGTGTATTGTCTCATAGGTGGAAGATTGGTAAGGGTGGGCAATGGGGGTCAAGTGACTTGCCCAGGGTCACACAGCTGGGAAGTGTCTGAGGCCGGGTTTGAACCTAGGACCTCCTGTCTCTAGGCCTGGCTCTCACTCCACTGAGCTACCCAGCTGCCCCCTAGCCTTCTCATTTTTAAATCAAGTTTTTGCATGGATGCCTTTTTTTCTCCTCTCACACATGTGCACACACACACATACATACATGCTACACTCTTCCACACTCCCCCTAATCAGCAAGTCTACTCTAATGACTAAGAGTTAAAAGGAAAGAAAAAAGAAAGGTTTAGAAAGCCTAACTGACACACCAACAGCATGTGACAGAATCTATCAATTAGTAAGTATTTACTTGGTGTATACTATGTCCAGATTCAGAAGAGATTAGATAAACAGTAGATGTGAAGAGCACTTCCCAGTTTATAGAGCACTTTTAGATTTCAATATCCCTCTGGATCCTTATAATAAATTTATTAGAGAGATTTTGTATGGTAGGTGTTATTATCTCCATTTAACAGTAGGAAATAGCCTCAGTTTCCTCAAGTCACTCTTCCAAGGTTACACTTATAGGATGTGTTGGAGTCAGGGTTCAAGTACAGTTATTTACACTCAAGGCATCATAAAGCTATGAAAAGAGCAGACAAAGATAAACATATTTTACGTCTTTGGTAAACTATATCATTATATGATTTTAAATGGAGACTGCTACTTGCCAATGAAATTTACAGAAAAGGATAATGCAACTCGAATGTGGTCCATGAACTTCCATGGACATTTGCTACTCTTTTTATCTATCCTTGTCAGGATCTCTGGTAACTGGCGACCAATCATTCCTTAGTTTTGCCTTGTACGGATGTTTCCTTAATGTTGTACTTCTGTCAGTTGACTCACTTGTCTCAGTTGCAGGCATCTTCATTGGCTGTGCCCACTTCTAGGCTCACTTGTAGGCAGCTAGGTAGTCTAAAAAATGAAGAGACATTGGAAGTTACATCCAGTCATGGGGGAAAGCTAGTAGGCAAAGAGAGAAGAGATGGAGTTCCAGGTATGAAGAACAATGAGTGGGACAATTTGGCGAGAGTGTGGTATATATGAGGGGCAGTAACATAGTATAAGGTTAAAAGGGAAGAAATATCTAAATTGTGAAGTGCTTAAAATATCAAACAGAGGCATATCTATTTGATTCTAGAGGTGATAAAGAATCACTGGAGTTCCCAGATAGGAGGTGATGAGGGCCTGGACTGGAAGAGTAACTGAGTAGAGAGAAAGGGATTAATGTGAACAATGTGGTGGAAATAGAAATGAGATTTGGCAACTGATTGGATGTGTTGGGAAATAGAGAACAAGGAGTCAAGAATAATGCTAAGGTTGGAAACTGGTATCTGGAAGACTGGTACCCTTGATAAAAATAAGGATGCTTCTACTAGGGTTGGGTCAGGAGGAAAAGATAACAAGCGATGATTTGAATATACTGAATTTGAAATGTCTATGAGACATTTAGTGGAAAATGTCTAATAGGAAGCTTGTGATAAGGGTCCAGAGCTGAGGTAAGAAACCAGTACTGAATGTATACATCTTTGAGTCAGCTGCATAGAGAGAGGAGTTTAATATCTGGGAGTTGATGGCATCACAAAGAGAGTATGTAGAGGAAGAATAGAAAAGGGTCCCAAACAGAATCTTGGGGAGCATCCAAAATTGGGAGGTTAGATGGTTGATAATCTAACAAAGGACATGAAGGAGTGGTCAAACAGATGGGAAACCAATAGAGAATCATGTTGTAAGGAATTAAAATTAAGGGTTTGACTAAAATATATGAAAATTATGAATAATATGGTGGTCACTGACTTAAAATATTATAGCTCAAGTCAAAATGACTTTCAATAATTTTTATTTACAATTTGACAATTAAATCTTAAATATTAAGATACCACCAGAAATATTTGGCAAAAGCAATTTCAGCTAAGTAATCCGATCAGAAGCAAAATTCCGAATGCCTGACAAGTGAAAGGAGAAGAAACTAAAGAGATTCCTGAAGTTTGGTGGGGAAAGGGAGGGAAGACATAGGATGAGAACAAAAAGGAATGATGGGGTCCAGTGATAAGTCACAAGAGAGTTAGAAAAAAGAGGGAAGGACAGACAGACAGACACATAGGCAGAGAAGAAGACAGAGTGATGATGATGATCATGGTAGTAGGGATAATTTGCTGAAGAAGACAGGAGAGGATGGGTTCAAGGAGCTAAAAATGTATGATGTGGTAGCCTCAGCTATGAACAAAGGGACAGGGGCGGAGATTTGAAGCAAGAAGAGAAGATTCAGAGCAGTAGCTGTGGGAAGTGGAATGAAGAATCAATTAGGATAGAATAAATCAATTGCCTTGCTGCCATGACAACTCAGTTGAGAAAAGGTAACAGATTTTTTTGCAACAGACCCAGTCACCATAGTTGGATGATTTTCTCCCGCTCCACTGCAGAGCATTAGCAGGAACTGCAGGACAAAATAACAAATGGTAGGAATAACCCATACCTGCCATTTGTTAAAGGCCTAAGTGACAATAGAACAGGGGAGCAAGGATTTAGAGTAGAAGATCATTTAGAGTTTGGATTAAAATTAGAAAGGGAAGAAAGGAAAAGCCCAGGAAAGTACTAAGGAGCAGTTTCAAAATGGATGAAGGACAAGGTTAGAAGTGAGGCTTAAAGAGAGATGGAATGATAGTTTATGACTTTGATAAAAGAATTTAAGAATTCTAGGGGGCAACTGGGTGGCTCAGTGGATTGAGGGTCAGGTCCAGAGATGAGAGGTCCTGGGTTCAAATCTGACCTCAAACACTTCCCAGCTGTGTGACCCTGCATAAGTTCCTTAACACCTATTGCCTAGCCCTTATTGCTCTTCTGCCTTGGAAACAATACACAGTATTTTAAAAAAAGAAGTTAAGAGTTCTTCATCATAGAAACGGAATCAATGGGTGTTCACAGAATCATAGGATCACAGATTTAGAGCTCAACATTAACTCAAAGGTCTTCTAGTTCAACTCCCTCATTTTTGAGAGAAGGACCCGAGTAATTAGCCCAGAGTAATTAAATGACCTGCTCAGAGCCTCATAACTAGTTAAATGTCAGAGATAGGATTCAAATTCAGGTCTACATGACTCCAAATCTAGCACTCTACCCACAAGACTGCATTGCTTCTTATTTGTGCTTGTGTGAAGCTGAGGTGAAGCCAAGGAGGACAAAATCAGACTTTAGACTGAGGACGTGGGTGGGAGATTAGACTATTTGTCTATTTTTCCAGAAACAGGAAGTTTTGTCCACAGTAACCAAAGGTACATCATGAAGTTGAGAGAGGTGCTTGGTCTCTTGCAAAGCTGGCATCCACTTACAGGCAGAAAATGTTTTCAACATGAAATTCAAATAAAAATTTAAGAGGGCCAGGTGGGCAATTGAATTCACTTCAGGGTGTGGAACCAAGAGAGTCAAAATTCCGTCTGGTTTGCACAATCCCAAGCCAGGCTCATGTTGTCTAAGCAAAAAAATCAGAGTGTGATTATGGGGGCCTCAGGTCAGCTGCCAGTTGGAGCTTGAAAGTCATGTTTTTTCCTTCAGTCAAAAGCTGTTGTAGAGAAAGTACCCATCTCAACAATCCTGGGTCATTGTATTGCTGCTAGTACAGAAGTTCATTACATTCGATTTTACCACAGTGTATCAGTCTCTATGTATGAGGTTCTCCTGGTTCTGCTCCTTTCACTCTGCATCAATTCCTGGAGGTCATTCCAGTTCACATGGAATTCCTCCAATTCATTATTCTTTTGAGCACAGTAGTATTCCATCACCAACAGATATCATACTTTTTCAGCCATTCCCTAATCAAAGAACATTCCCTCATTTTCTAATTTTTGCCACCACAAAGAGTGACGCTATAAATATTTTTGTACAAGTCTGTTTATCTATGATCTCTTTGGGGTA
Organism: Gracilinanus agilis; assembly: GCF_016433145.1. Lineage (NCBI taxonomy): Eukaryota > Metazoa > Chordata > Mammalia > Didelphimorphia > Didelphidae > Gracilinanus > Gracilinanus agilis. The sequence goes on along the minus strand of NC_058130.1, from coordinate 541,496,786 downwards.
CAAACCCAGCAATGATATGGCTGGATCAAAGGGTAGGCATTCTTTTGGGCATAATTCCAAATTGCCATCCAGAATGCTTGGATCAGTTCACAACTCCACCAGCAATGCATTAATATCCCAATTTTGCCACATAGCCTGAAGGAGCTTATATTATAATGGGGGAAGAAAACATATAAAAGATAGTGTAGGAATTAAATTTTAATGGTTTGACTAAAATATATGAAGATTATAAATAACAATGGTGGTTGCTGATTCAAAGTATTATTGCTCAAAGTTGAAATTATTTTAATAGATTTTATTGACAAAAGAGGTGGAAAAGGTGAAAGCAGAAAAATACAAAAGGGTAGAGAAGACATTAGCCTATCTAACTAAATATTACTCCAGTGAGCACAGGAACCAGCCAGGACTTGTTGACCTTCAACTGGAATTAAGCTCTCTCCAGAAGACAGGAAGAGAAAGCCAGCTATCCACTCACCCACAGTCCCTCCAAGAGGCAGGTCTAGACGATGAAGATGACTCAAGCTGAACATGACTCCTGAGGCAAACTTTCTTCCTTGAGCTGACCTTCTTTTTGAAGCTGACTTCCTTCTTGAAATCCAACTCCTTCTTAAAGCCAACTTCCTTCTTGGAGTTGACTCCTCCAGCCCCAGAAATTCAGGGCCTTTTATAGGGGCTTCTTGTCCCTTCCCCTCTTCATGAGGGCCAATCACAGCTTCCAAATTGCCCAGCACTGCCCAAGGGGCAGTGTTTGTGGGAACCATTTCTCATCTCCTGGAAAGGTGAATACTCATCAAAAGGGTCCACAGATTCCTGGCTGACTGAGGTGAAAGGGTGGAGAGCTCCTCCACCAAGTGCTAAGTAGGGTGTTCAAGCTTTTGTTGATTCAATTCAAAAGTAGACAAAGGAGAGTTAATCCTGTCTTCACAATCTGATGAGGTACTAAGTAGGTGTACTGAAGTTATTGTTAGCCAAAGTGTTAACTCAAAATAGACAAAGGAAATAAAGAATTCCTTTTCACAAGTCTAAACTCAGAGAGAACCAAAAAATTCCCTTTGGGGTGGAGCATGTAGGGGTGATAGGATGTTCCAGAGTGAAGAGGCCTGGGTGCTAAAGGATAAAACAACAGAAGAGCCCTGAGTTTGAAGTCCAGAAAAACATGAGCAAGACCAGGAGAGGCTCCTTTCCACTAACAGTGTGTCATTAGCAGTACAACTACAGTGAGACAACAATATGTCCCCTTGGGGACACGATGAACCATTAAAGCTAGCCCAGACCACTGACTTTGGAGAATTTTTTGTCCAGCCTCATCAATTGACCTTTGAGGCTCTGATATTTTATCAGTCTAAGTTCTTTCACATACAAAATAAAAAGGACTCCTCAAGGCCCTCCAGGTGTCAGTAATATTTATTCTGGAATGCCTGTGAGCCTAAGAATGGCAATCTCCTGGAAGGGACCAAGATGGTGGAGTACCAGCACAGAAAGCTAGAACCACTCTGAGAATCCTCCCAAACCAACCTTAAAATAGTGCAAATACTGGAGTCACAGAACCCAAAAGGGAGGGAATGAATGAACTCTTCTGTAGAAAACAACTTGAAATGTTGGCAGATGGTCTATTTCACAGGGTGAGAGGGGAACCTGACGTAAAACTGCCCACAAGAGAGTGGAAGCTGCCAGCACTCCCTCCTTACTGCAGTTGGGCGCCAGCCAACTTTGAGACCCTGGGACCCTGCCTAAGTCAATAGCAGAGCATCCCACATCCACCACCCCTGAAGTCCCACATCCTGGCACAAACCTGCAGTGAGGACCCAAGTCCCTGGCATTTGACCTGTTTAAACCTGTGATAAAGCCCCTATCCCCAAGCAAAGTAGATTACAGTGCTTTGGGCCCTCCCAGCCATCAGTTGTCCAAGAGGAGACTGAATCAGAAGGGTGAGGTGGCTTCCAGGGCTCTCAGCCCACCACCTTAGTAGAACTGAAAGTTGCAGAAAATCAGAACTAGAGCTGAGCATAAAAGCAAGGAAAAACTGAAGTTTCAGAGAGTCTCTTCTCTACCCTGAGAACAGAACCCACCTTTTAGATCAAAGTCAGTCAAAGATTGGTGATCTCCTTGTCCATTTGAGGTTGGAAGCTATTGAACCAAAGTCTAAGGCAACAAAACAAGAACAGGAATTCTGCAAAATATTCTTTCACTTAATCTCTCCTAAAAGAAAGTCCTGAGTGTTAAGACATGCTTCAAATTTCCTTTCTTCACAGAACAGTATATGGTCTCATCAGTGACAAGAATATGACAACAGGGCAGAAGGCTTTAGCTCTGTCCTGGGGCAGGTCAGTGATCCCTTCTGGACTCTTTATCAAATGAGAAAAAAAATGCTGTCCTTAGTTTACCCTTTCCCTCCTCCTCTTCTGCCTTTGAAGCTAAAGATTTGATATTTTCTAAGGTAGTTGGAGTTCTTTTTGTTTGTTTTTGTTTCTTAAAAACAGAATTTATTTACAAGAGTCTCAGCCCCTTCTTCTAGTCCTCCTGCATCATAGAAGGTGTCATCTGGGAGGAAGATTTGTATATATAAATTATGTCTTTCATGTTTCCATTTTCCAATTCATTCTCTGGAGATAACACTCACAACTTATTCTTCAAGTATTAAATCTGTAGCTGTGCAGGATGTTCTCTTGATTCCATTCATTTCACTGTTCATTATTCCATGTAGGTATTTCCAATTTTTTTTTAAATTAGCCAACTCCTTGATTCTTATGGTGCAGTAGTATTCCATAACAATCATATACCACAATTAGTTTGGTCATTCCCCAATTGATGGGAATCCCTTCAGTTTCCAATTCTTTGTCACCACAAAGAGAATTGCTATAAATATTTTAGGACGTATAGGGTTTTTTACTCCTTTTCCCCTGATCTCCTTGGGGAAAAAGCCCAGTAATTAAAACTCTCTGTGTTTAATTCCAAATTGTTCTCCAAAATGGTTGGATCAGTTCACAGCTCCACCAACCATGTATTAGTGTCCCCATTTTTCCACATCCCCTCCAACATTCATAATTTTGCCCTTTCATCATTTTAGCCAGTCTGATAGATATGAGATAATATCTCAGAATTGTTTTAGTTTGCATTTTTCTTATTGGTAGTGACTCAGAGTATTTTTTCATATACCTATATATGGTTTTGATTTCTTCATCTGAAAATTGTCTGTTCATATCTTTTGTCAATTTACCAATTGAGAGATAGCTCTTATTCCTATAAATTGGACAAAGTTCTGTGTATATTTTAGATATGAGATCTCTGAGAGGCTGTCTATAACAAAATTGGAGTTTTTTGAAAAGAAGGAACTGTGTTGTTGTCAAATGAAATTCCCCCAGGATTCCTTAAGACAGTACCCTGGGCAATACTGCCACCCTAAAAAATAAATAACAAAATCTTGTTCCTTTTCTTGGCATCAATAAATTCAAGATGATGGAACAGTGCAAATAGGGGGGAAATTACATATGTCCATATATGTAATATTTATTATATATAAGTCACTTATATATAATAATATGATATTTTATATAGTTGTTTGTCCTTCACCTTAAAAGAGGAACGGTGACATCATGAAGTGATGTCTTACCTTTTACATGAATTGTATTTAAGTGAGGCGAGAGTGGCACAAAGTCATCAGCCTCCCTCTGTTGTTTGGTCATCCATGTCCAAAGGTAAGATGAAAGTCAGGATGACTGATGATTGCCTAGGATATGGTGATACCCTGGTGTCTTTGATGTTTGATTAAGTTCCAAACATTCCACAGCACCTACTTGATGGCCCTTCAAACCACTTGTTCTCATCTGCCCATTCTTCTGGGGAAGTCTTTATTTATTGGGGTAGATATTGCCTCAATTTACTGATGGTTTTGGGGCCTTTTGGTTACCTGTAATCTGGTTTAGCCCATCTGCCCACACAGTTTTGCTAGAGTTTGGCCACTGCACATGCTACAGCTCTTTGGAGCCACAGGTGAGCATTGGGTGAGAGGTGCACTAAAGGTAGGTCAGCAGTCCAGAAAGAGCTCAATAAGTTCCAGATAAATTCCAGAGGTGCTTCCTCAAACCCCCCATACACACACACATCATATATATAATTCTCATGAAAGACAAAAATCAACTGTGAATCTATTTATCAATAATTCTCACCATTCACTGTGGTTGTATTTTATAAAGTCACCGTGAACACTGAACTAGCAAATCCTGAACCATTGCACCTTGGGGAAATACAGGGTTAGGTTTCTCTTCCAGACTCTGGTCACAATGGTTCCTTTAGCACCTTCTAGATCAGCCTCACACAGAGATTGATGAGTTTCCTCTTCCTTTTTCTGGATATACTATATTGTTGATTCATTAACACTGAACTCATAGCCATCAGCACTATAATTCATGCCTGAATGCAGTTTATTTAACATGTGTGTTTTGTCCACAAGGCACGTCACAAGTTTTTTAAGCTTAGAAAGACTAGACAGCACCTCAGCTCTACGCTTAGGGGCCATTTTAAGCAGCAATACCACCAACAAAAAAAGCACAAAAATGCTAAAAATGTGCCAGTAAGTAGATTGGAAAATGACAGTAGGAAATCTTGTTGACAGTAGGAAATCTGGAACAAGAAGGTAGATAGTCACTGGCTTGGAACATATGTTAAGGTGACTCAAATTGATCATCACTTTTTGTAAATCCTTGGCATGCCCAAAACACCCTAAGTATTGATTTTTGGGGTTACAAATCAATTTTACTGTGTAGGTGAATTCATAAATATAGCATTCACAAATAATGTGGATCAATTATATATATGTATATAGATATAGATATAATATTTTGAAGAACCTTGAATTTCACAGCTTAATATTTCTTCAGGGAGATAGGCTAACTAGTCCCCAAATTCTCTGTGCAGTGTTGAATTTTAATAACTTAAAACTGCACTAAAACTTTGGGGACAGCCAATATTTTCAATGGTACTTTCAAATGTATCTGAAACTTATTTTCCATTAATAGTATTCCCTCAGATGTACTGGAGTCCATTACTTTCTTGCAATATTGCCAAGTTATTATTTTTATAGTCCAGCTGTCCATTTTCCAAGTCACAAGCCCTCAGAAACTGGAATAACTTGAATTATAGTTTACAACCACCTCATTCTCAGTTACCTGTAATGTAGGAGAGTCTGCTTTTATTAATACTTACAACTTTAAATATCCATTCTAAGCCATTAACTTATTTGGGTTTCAGTTTGTCGTTGCAATGAAATAATTTAATGCACCTGTTAGTGCTGGGTTTCTCTCATAAATCGATTCTTTTTGTGCTTTGCTAAGTTTTTTTTTCTTTTAACTTTTTCCATATTGATCTCTGGAAGATAAACACCCAACATAAACATATCACATCAAAAAGGCAGTAAAAGCATCCAAGGAAACATTTAACAGCAGATTCTTTCATAGAGGTCCTAAATAGAATTTTAACTGTAAAATCTCTTCACTGAAGCTTCTGCATTTGCCTTTTGTCTCTGGAGAGGGTGAAAATACAAATAAAAGCAGCTACATCTGCAATAGCAGTCAAAAAATACAAGAGTTTCCACTCCTGAGAGGTTTAATCTAAAGGATGCAGAGTTGGGAATCTGATACTAATCAACATTTTGATTATGAGTCGGTCACTGGACCTCAGTTTCCACATCCCTAAAATGGAGTTGAACTGGATGAGCTTGAAGTTCACTTCCAACTTTTAAAGTCCGTGACTTTATGATTCTCTTTGCCACTTTCTAATCCTCCATTTTGGAGGCAGCTAGGTGGCTCAATGGATGAGGTTCAAATCCAGTTTAGCTAGTTACTAGCTATGTGACCTGGACAAATCATTTCATCTCTCTTTGCCTAGAGGGCAGCTAGGTGGTTCAATGGATAGAGTGCTGAGCTTGGAGTCAGGAAAGAGTTCAAATGGGACCTCAGATACTTTCTAGCTGTGTGGCCCTGGTCAAGTCACTTGATCTCTATTTGCCTTAATCCAGTGGAGTTCAAGGAAATGGCAAACTACTCCAGTATTTTTGCCAAGAAAATCCCATGGATGATATGGTCCACAGTCATGAGGAGTCAGCCAGGACAGAACAACAATACTCCAATTCACAGAAATATTGATGGAAAGCAGAAGGTACATCTGTAAGTAACAATTCTAAAAACTCCAGGTTCCCCAAAGTTCCTATATCTCCCATCCCCTAACCTACCGATTGGATGTGTAGGTTTTGGAGCAGAATCAATCGACAAGCATTGATCAGTTCCCTACCATATGCCTGGAATGTCATCAGGTAGGAAGGATATAAAGTGAAAAATAAGACAGTCCTTGTCCTCAAGGAGCTCCCGTTCCATCATTCCATCGACTGGGAGATGCTGAGAGCTCACCTCACATTCTCTGAGGAGCTACTCTAACCTGAAGGTTCAATTTTGCAAATAATGCTACTTCTATATCAGGGCCTTTTTAACCTTTTTTGTGACAGGGACCTCTTTGACCATCTGGCAAAGATTATGGTCCCTTTATCAGAATGTTTTTATGTGGAATTATATATATATATATATACACACATACATATGTGTGTATTTGTATGTAGCTATATATGTGTGCATATATACACACCTACACACAGAGAGCTTTAAAAGCACTATATATGATTATAATTATAATAAATAATATTTTATATTAATAGTGAATGTTATGTATAACTATACTTTGTATTTTATTATGGTACATAATATATTGTATTATTATATATCACATGTTTATATATTATATTACATATTTATTACATGTAATATGTTAAATGTACATTTAATATATTATAATAATGGTACTCATATGAATAATATGATATTTGTGTATTAAAATGTAATGATATAATAATTATAGTATAATATATTTAGTGATGTAATATAATTAAAATATACATATTTTGAAAGAAAACCAATTATATCAAAATAGCTATCAAAACATTTTTCCCATATCAGTTCATAGAGCCCTTGAAATATATTTATAGAGCCCTTATCCATGGACCCCAGTTTAAGAATCTGTTTTAGATTAATGACTCAGGTTTTTTCCAGGGGAAGAAAAGAGCCCGAATTCAATTTTAAAAAAGAGGATTTAAAAGGCAAGTGGGAGGAGACCAACAATAAACTTAGATTTTACAGTTTAGCCCAGGCAGGCTTTGCCTTATGGTCACAGTCAGTGACTTTTACACTACGTGCAATACCTATATAACCCTCTAGGTATTAAAGTAAATAAGAGATCCTGAGTTCTGTTTTCCCCTTGGGTCCATGAAAAGTCATCATAAAGCACAAGTTTGCTAGGAGTTGAACCTTCTTTCTTGAAATTCTCTCTACCTGGCTGCTGGAAAATGCCACCCCACCAGAACCAGAGCACAAGCCCAAGAAGCCACCTATTGCACTGCAATAGTCACCCTAGCTGTCATCTCTCTTCAGTGCCCCTGATAAGGCAGAACCCATTCCTCTTTTCGCATGATCCTGTTGGCATACACATCTCTCCATTTTGTGCAAACCTAATTAATCAATCAAAAATATTTATGAAGTTTCTACTGTATGGCATGTACTAACCCCTATGGATACAGAGAAAGGCAAAAAGAGCCAGTCCATTTATTTTTTATTGTATTCAATATTTTTTCCAATTATTTTATTTAATACTTTTTTCAGTCATTGAACATTTATTTATTCCTCTTCACCCTTACTTTCCCATCCCCTATAAAAAGAAGAAAAAAAGAAAAACCCTTGTAATAATTATTTATAATCAAGCAAAACAAATTTCCATATTGGTCATATAAAAAAAAGGCTTTCTCCACATTTTTAGTCCATCTTCACTCTGTCAGGAAGGAGGTAGCCTCGTCACCATCAGTAATCTGAAGAATTTTGGTTGATCATTGAATTGATTCAAGTCCTTGAGTCTTTCCAAATTTCTCATTTTTATAATGTCGATGCTATTGTCTCATGGTACTCTTTGGTTGGCTCACTTCATGTTGAATCAGTTTGTAAAAGTCTTACCACGTTTCTTGACTGTCATTTCTTTGTTCTTTTCTTATAATATGTGATAAGCGATATATCCTAACTCTTCCCCCCATGTAAATGATACCATTTTTTCCCCTTAAAAAATATCAAAACCTTCTTTCAGTCTTGGTTGACTCAGAGATCCAAAAGTTCAGGTTACTGATATGACTTCCAGATCACTTGTGGCCACAGCATCTACCAGGAACTCTCATATGCTGGGTTGGTAGACCACAATGGAAAATTCAGGCAGGGAAATAACTTAGCCAAATGGACTCAACATGCACTCAATGCCTATTCTTGTTGACTATTTCTCGTTTGCTATGGTGAAATATGTTTTCTTTTTGTTAACTGATGAACGATCTCCTGACATTTCATTTTCTACTTAGCAAGTCTGGTGCTCCCAAATAGAAAAGTTAGGAAAGAGTAGAACTAAGCCAAACCAGTCCTGCTGTTAATAGCATGGAGTCTCATCACTCTTCAGAATACATCTCGAAGTTCAGTGGCCTTTTGGGAAAATGTCTCATTTTCTTGAAGTTACTGGAAATATTTGGATAGGTTTTCCTATTCTCGCTTGAAGAGATTCTGAAGATGAATTGCTGAAATGCCCTTCTAGCTTCCCCAAAAGGAACCAATGATAAGTATGAACATACTCAGTATGAAATTGTTCCCAAGCAAAAAAAAAGTATGATTCTTGTTTAGAAAGAATTGGGTTTTATGTGCTGATTTCAATGGAAGCACATATTTATACTTGATATTTGCCAAGCACGTTCCAATTTTAACTTCATCCATATAGCCCTATAAAGTAAGAGAAGGAAATGCTTTATTAATTGCCATTTATGCATAAGGAACCTAAAAGAGAGACTTTTGACTTGCCAAAAGTCTCACACATAGTAAAATGCAGGTTTGGGGTGCAAACATAAGACACAGGTCTTTTCTCCAGCTTACTAAACATCTCTTTCTACTACACTATAACTATTACTATTTATTTAGTACCAGTTTTACCTAGAACATAGTAATATGGGCCATAGAAAAAATATAGTCATTTCTTCTCTCAAAGTATTCCCAGACTAGGTAGGAGGAGAATAAGACAAATACCTAAAAAATAAAAAATAAACAAAATGAACTTGAACTAAGGTAAACAAGAGATATAACTACTCTCGAATGTCTTCCCTCCCTCCCTCCCTCCCTCCTCCAAAACCTGCCTGCTAAAATTCTGGTAGTTTTTTAATGCCCCTACTCAGTATTATCTCCTCCATGAAGCTTTCCCTGATCCCCACAAGAGAAAATGTTTCCTTCTTGCTCCAAATTTTCATAGTTGCTTGTGTATTTTAAAGTACTTATTCTATTATATTTGGCATTAGAATTATGTGTATCCATCTTATCTTCATCAACAGATTATAAATTCTTTGAGAACAAATGTTTTATCCATCTTTGTCTCCTGGTTCCAAAGGACCTTGCACAGAATTACACTCTTAATGGTGACTCTGATGAACAAATGTTATGGGAATTCACAGGTCTATTATCTATCACAGTTTATTAACCTGGTGTAATGACTTAGTAGGATAAGAAAAATCTTTGACTTCTTCTCCCTTATCTGCTGCTTTATAACATTAACAGATTCTATATTATCTACCACCACCCCAGCCCCCAAATCACACATGGACCCTCAGAAAAATGATTCTAGATTCAAGGCATTCTGTATCACTACTCTTACTCAAAACCGTAGCTCATGGGGTCCTCATTAATTAATTTATTTTTATCAGTCAGTTTATTAGAATCAGAGGGCAAAGGGAAAATAGGAAGAATTCACCATCCTCTTCCTGAAAGAAACTTCAAACTGAAAATTGTCAACAGTTTCATAGCCCAAAGCCAGATCTTCCAAGTTGAAAACAAAACTAAACACTAGCAACATCAGATAGAAAGAATTCAAGAACCAAGGAGATGAGAGTTAGAATCACTTGAAATTTGTCAACTACTAATTTGAAGGAGAAGAGATCCTAGTATTCTGCATTCCAGAAGTCAAAAGATAAAGATTTATAGCTGGAAGCACGTTAAAAAACCTTCTTTTTACTTTAACTGTAAAATATTAAGAAATAATATTTTCTTTATTCTAAAAAATCTCCTTCACAGATTATTTCCTTTAGGAAAACATGTAAAAGATCAAAAACAAGGTCAAAAGTTCATGGAATAGGGATTTGGGGTACAAATCAAACTTAGAACAAAGAGTTCTTCTCCTGCCTTCCTTGTCCATTGAAATGACTGGACTCTTGACTCATCTAAGGGTAGTTCCTTCTTCACACATATTCTGAAGGAATTTTAGAGTATTAATCAGAGGAAGGAAACTCCTTTAATTACTTCAGGTCACCTGTGATCAACTTGGAGTTCAGGAGCCATTGAGGGAGTGGCCAAAAAAGACAAATAATTTTAGGAGGATAGTTCCCCAGGGATGTTCAGAAAGATTAATGGACTACTGTTTTATTACACAAAGTAGACTGTCAATCCAAAATTGTTTTATTGTTTTGCTACATTTCCTTATTTAAGAGTCCCATAAATATTACATCAGATTGTCTTGGGGTAAGAGATGTCAGAAGTTTTGAAGGAACAATACTAGTTTGGACATTTCTCTCTCTGCTAGAAAAGCTTCAATTTATAATAATGTTAAATTAATAAAAATTGTTTATGTTAGACATAATTTTCTTCTCTCCTTTGACCAGTTCAAATGAGAGTGCATTGGATGCAGAGTATAGTAGTAATCATTTTTCTTTCACACATTCACCAACTACTTACTCTGAAAAAATAAGTTTAATCTTTGTTGGGGAAAAATACATCTTTAATGGAATAAAGGTCTTTCAAGCTTTCCTGGAGAAAAAAAAAACCAGAGCTGAGTAGAAACTTTGAATTGCAAATACAAGAATCAAGAGAAATCTGGAAAGATATATGTATTTGAAAAACTAGAAGGAGTTAAACAATTGTGAAATTCTTGTATTCTGGGAGAAAAGAGACAAGTGTCCTGTCAGAATCCTATTGTTTTCAGGGATCATCCAGGAAATTAAGTAAAACAGAAAGACTTGAGGTAGTTTTGTTCTATTTGAATGATCTTAACAGAGCAATAAAGCAGAGAAAAAAAGGAGTACACTTAGGGAAGAAATAAGAAAGAAGGGGGTGAAATTCACTAAGTTTCTTAATTTAAGTAAATGAAAACAATATACAAACATAGAAGAAAGAGTAGGGGAGACCAAGGATCACATGAACCTTATTTTTATCTGAACTGGAAAAAAAGAAAAGTAAGTAAACACACACTGAGTTGGTATAGGAATAAAATAAATTCTATAGGGAAATAAGTAGGTCAGAGAGAATACAGAGGTAGGCTTTACTAAAGAAGGTGGAGTGGAGAAGGAATAGCCACAAGTAAAAACAAATCTCAGTTTCAAAGGGTGGCATATAAAGGGCAGATTAAAAGGAGGGGAAAAGAACCTTTTATTTGGTTCTGGATGAGGGCAAGAAAGGAGTTTAATGTAGTGAAAGCAGATCATTTCTATTATAGCATTGCTCACACTCCATCTTGTTCTTTCTCAAGAGAGTGAGGTTAGAAGACAAAGAAAGAAAAATTATGAGAGGATATGACAGAGAAAAGACATAATTAACAATCACAACCATGAATATGAATGAGATGAACTTACCCACAGGACAGACAAGGATAGCAGAATGAATTATAGAATTGAAAGCGACAAAATGTTACTTACAAGAAACACATTTGAAATAAAAATCTGAATAGAGTTAAAATAAGGGGTTGAGACAGAATGTATTATTTCTCAAGCAAACACATAAAAGCAAGTATTGCATGACCTCAGGAAAGGCAACAGTAAAAGTAAAAACTGTTAAAGTAAATAAACAAGGAAATGATATTATCATTAAGTGAACTGTAGAGAATGAAATAGCAGAGCATCAAAAAATGTTTAAAAATCTAATCAAATTACTAGGAGAAAAAGTAAAATTTAAATAGTTGAGGACTTCACTGTACTTCCTTAAAAAAGATTTGCAAAAAAGTTATGATCTAAATAGAATTAACAAAATTGGGTCTGCTAGATCCCTGGCAATTACTGAATGTGAATAGAAAGGAATATACATATTTCTCAGCTATGCATATCGCCTTTAAAAATTGTCCATGTTAGGCCATAAAAACCTCATAAAAATGTAGTAAAGAAGAAATAGTAAACATATTCTTTACTAGTGAAAATGCAATAAAACTATATTTACTCAATAAAGGGCCTTTACAACCAGGGGTCGCAGAGTTAGTAACTTCAGGCCTGGCACTCTATCTACTATACCACCTTGCTGCCCTTTACTAAAACTAATACTACCACTATCATTTACACAGGGCTCTAAGGTTTTCAAAGTACTTTACAAATTTCTCCTTTAAGCTATTCTTCCCCTAATTCTTCTTTCTCCACTTTTCCTTCCTATGTAGTGAAATGTATTTTTGTACCTGTCTGTCTGTCTGTCTGTCTGTATATATCTAAGTTTGTACATGTTCTTCCCTCCTTTGACCAGTTCAAATGAGAGTGAAGTTCAAGGTGTAGACACTCCTTCCATCCCTCTTCCTTGTTTGTATAGATGTATAAACGTCTAATTGTGCACCCTGACTATGAGAAATAATATCCCCTAACCTTCCTTTCCTTCTTCCTCCTCACCACCACCCACCAATATATTCTTCCCCTCTCTTTCCATTTTAATTTTAGAACCATCAAGACCCAACAGAACCATTCCTAGGCCTTCTGTCTAATTAAACTCCTTCTCTGATCCCTGATGTTAATAGGGTTCAAGGGGGAAGCATATGTCATCTCTCCATATATGACTTTAAGCTATTATCATTATTATTGTTTGGAGAGAGGAATGACCATCTGATTTTTAAAATTAATTTCTAAGAAACAAATTTGCTTATTTACTTAACAAAGAGGATCACTCTTGTTCAATGAGCAACTTTTGTTATTCATATTTTAAATGGTTCCCAGAATTTCTTTCCAGATTAGTTGAGTCCTTTCTTTACCTCAATTAATATTATACCATTACCTCCTCCTAAACTACTAAGCCATAACTTTGCTCTCTTATATTTGGAAATTCTCTGAGTTTGGATCTCTGTTAAGTCAAATATTTTACTCTTTTTGGTTACTGACAATTTGGATCTATCACATAAATTGGAAGATAGGTATGTATTCCAGAACCATCAAATAGTTCCTTCAATGCCCCAAATGCTTTATTTACTCTCAGGTAATCTTGTATTCCACAGAAAGATCTAGAGATCATTGAGTATGCTAAACAGTACCCTGAAACAAAGAAAATAGCACAGTATACATTTCTTCTTCAGATGAGACAGGATCTTTAAAACCACATAATATTTCAAAGCAATCTATGATTTTTGGAGGCCCTAGTCTATATTTAAAGAGGGATTAGGCAGATTTCAATTGGATCTTTCTATCTATAGGGAATAATAAATTTAAATGGTCATTTTCTAGTTACAACTCTTAGATTATTACTGATAGGACTTTAAAAAAGAAACCAAGACAGCCAGAATTTTTAAAGGCTATATTGATGTACCTATAACTCCCCAACAGCAAATGACTACCTGAAAGGAAGACCACTTCTCACTTAGCAAATGGAGAAGAGGAAGATATCAAGTTAAGTGGCATCCATCTAATTTGTGCCAAGCACTTTACAGATATAATTCCACTTGATCAGCACAACAACCCTGAAAGTTGATGCTGCTATTATTCTGGTTTTGAAGTTGAAAAAAACTGAGGCAAATAGAGGTTAAGTGACTTTCCCAGGGTCTCATAGCTACTAAGTCTATAAAGATTTGAACTCAGATCTTTCTGACTCCAGGCCCAGCAGCTTTGTCCACTTTGCCACGCATCACCATCTAGAGCCACCTAATTGCCTCAAAAATAAAGAGGAAACCAGGTAACTATACACATAGCTAATGAAAGGGGAGAGGAAAATGCAAAAGGTATTAGAGAGACTAAATAGTAAGTACAAGGAGGTCAGAAACAGTCAGACCTTGTCCTGATGTGGTCAGGCAAACATTCTTCCCAAGAAGGGATAGTATTGTTCATAGTCTTTTTTCTTTCCCTTTTTCTTTTCTTTTTAAAATTTATTTATTTATTTATTTTAAATTCTTTTTCCATGGTTACATGATTTATGTTCTTTCCCTCCCCATTTTTCTCCCCACTTCCAGAGCCAACAAGCAATTCCACTTCATTATACATGTATTATTACTTGATGTCTATTTTCATATTATTCATTTTTGTAATAGAGTCATGTTTTAAAAACCAAAACTCTTTGGCTAACAGTTTGGAACTATGCTCAAAGGGCTATAAAAGAATGCCTGCCCTTTGATCCAGCCATACCATTGTTGGGTTTGTACCCCAAAGAGATAAACAGACTTGTACGAAAATATTTATAGCCGCGCTTTTTGTGGTGGCAAAAAAACTGGAAAATGAGGGTATGTCTTTCCATTGGGGAATGGCTGAACAAATTGTGGTATATGTTGGTGATGGAACACTATTGTGCTCAAAGGAATAATAAACTGGAAGAATTCCATATAAACTGGAGAGACCTCCAGGAATTGATGCAGAGCGAAAGGAGCAGAGCCAGAAGAACATTGTACACAGAGACTGATACACTGTGGTAAAATCGAATGTAATGGACTTCTGTACTGGCAGCAATACAATGACCAGGACAATTCTGAGGGATTTATGGTAAAGATGCTACCCACATTCAAAGGAAGAACTGCAGGAAAGGAAACATATAAGAAAAACAACTGCTTGAACGCATGGGTTGGGGTGGACATGATTGAGGGTGTGGACTCGAAACTACCACATCAATACAACTATCAATAATATGGAAATAGGTCTTGATCAATGGCACATGTTAAAACCAGTGGAAATGTGCATTGGCCATGGGTGGGGGGAGGGCGAGGAGTGAAGGGGAAAGTAGGAGCATGAATCACTTTGTTCATCCATTCTTCAATCAAGGGACACTCCTTCATTTTCCCATTTTTTTGCCGTCACAAAGAGCACAGCTATGAATATTTTTGTACAAACATTTTTCATTATTATTTCTTTGGGGTACAAACCCAACAGTGGTATTGTTGGATCAAAGGACTCATAATCTTTTTAATAACCAGTGTAGCTTATAACTGAGTTGGTGTAGCCCTGGCAATAATGGTGATGGTGATGATACAGAATAGCTGACATGTATATTGCTATTGTGTGGGTCACCAATTACTTTTGTTAAAGAAAAGGGGGATATAAACCCTGGTTCTGTCTATCTGGGCTGACAGACTCTATAATCTGAGCCTGCCACGCTGGCTCAAGACCCTCAGGTGGTAGATGGATCTAGACCAGTGGTTCCCAAACTTTTTTGGCCTACTGCCCCCTTTCCAGAAAAAGTATTTCTTAGCCCCATGGAAATTAATTTTTTTAAAATGTTAATAGCAATTAATAGGAAAGATAAATGCACCTGTGGCCATCACTGCTCCTCTGGATCGCTACAGCACCCACCAGGGGGGGGTGGTGCCCACTTTGGGAATCACTGGTCTAGGCTAAGTGAGAGATGAGGTTGCCTGAAAGATCACCAAATGTGCTGGTAATCCCAGGGCTTATAAAGTTCAGCTTAGCCAAGCCTACACCTTTTTAACAGTGCCCAAGCCAAAGTATTAAATATTTCTATATTATTTACAACCTTTCTAAATCTGTTTCCTAAACTCCAACATTTCAATGGATCTCATCCAAGTAGGCATTTCCTCCAAAAATGCAAACTGAAATCCATCTTACCTAACCTATGCAACCCTTGTCCTTATCCTACCAAGAGTTCACTTTAGGAAATCTATCCAACCTGATGGTGGCTTTCCTCCATTTCTGTTGGCATTGGGAAGATACTTAAAAAACATACAGTTTGCCTAGTCTTATTGTGAACATCTTATTGACCTAATGTATCTCAGAACTCCCAAACTCAAGCAATCCATCACCCTAAATTTCCCCATTTCCTTCTCCAGTTTATTTGATAGATAAAGAAACAGACAAACAAGGTTAAATGAATTGTCCAGGGACACACAACTAGTAAGTGTCTGAGACTGGATTTAAACTCAAGAAGGTGAGTTTTCCTAATTCCAAGCCCAGTGCTTATCTACTGTGCCACAACTGTAAGTGGTACCTAATTTGCTCAGTTTAGAGATGAATATTTTTTAATTAATAAGTTTTTACTCAAAGGCATACTACAAGTCACAGGTTTGAAAATTGGTGAGGTATTGAAATGTGTAATTTGGTCATCAACTCCA
Source organism: Gracilinanus agilis (assembly GCF_016433145.1). NCBI lineage: Eukaryota > Metazoa > Chordata > Mammalia > Didelphimorphia > Didelphidae > Gracilinanus > Gracilinanus agilis. Next base: position 541,480,403 of record NC_058130.1, on the reverse strand, counting down.
ACAAAACAGGTGCATAGGGCCAAAACTGGATCAGAATGCTTAAGATTAGATGCAGTGGAATATTAAAGAAGATGCTCATTAAAATAAGTACAAAAACATCTAACTTCCCTGTCAGGTTCCTAGGAACTCTGACACAACTATGCCCAAGAGAACAGAGACAGTGCCTTAAGGTGCTGCAAAGGGTACATCTGTCACTAATTTGGGGCTGCAGCTTCATTACAAAATCTCCCCATTTCTCTGTCCTCAGGACCTCCAGCATCCTGAAGCAAAGTTCAGCATATGGAACTCTTCAAGGGAGACACAGCCTAGAGCTGTATTAGCAAACCTATGGCACATTTTCTGGAGCAGGCTGGAGAGCTCTGCTCCCTTCTCCCTTTCCATGCGTGCCTGAGGACATTCCTCACTTCCCCTGCACCTCTGCCCAGCAGCCCAATGGAAGTGCTTCCTCCCTCCCCTGTCTGGGCAAAGGCAGGGGGCTCACATGCATAGTACAGAAGGCAGACTAGTGTAATCCCTATTCCCTACCTGGGGGGGGCTAAGTCAGTGATCTTATAGGTTAATGATCCTGGCTTCTTTGTAACCTTTCAAGTTATGTTTTGCTGTGTAAAACATTATGCTAGTTACTGAGACAGATACAAAATTAAAATTAGAAAATGTCCCTGCCTTCGTAGATCTTAACATCTGTTAAGGAGACAGGGCACATTCACTCTTTTTTTAAACCTTTACCTTCTGAATTAGAATCAATACTAAATATGGGTTCCAAGGCAGATCAATAATTGCCTACAATTAGAGTCACATAGCTAAGAAATGTCTGAGGCCAGACTTGAACCAGGACCTCCCATCTCTAGGTGGGACTCTAGCTGCCCTGGCATATTCACTGTTCGTGGGTATTAAATGATATGTGCTAAGCACATAAGGGAGATGCAAGGTAGGTGAAGGAGTTATTATCAGCTGAGGAAATCAGGGAAGACTTTCTGGAGGGAATCAATTTGCATTGAGCATTAAAGGATGGAGAGATTTCAGTTATCAGTACCCCAGGACTTCTGGCACAAGGACATACAATAGAATAGGAAAGAGTTTAGAAAGTGTAATCAAGGACACCAGTCACTGTCCTAACACACATGTCATTGCCAAGACCTTTGTCAGATACTACAACTTAAGATCTTAAGCACAGAATCATTGAATAAATCTTTTCCCAAGACACACAATGTAGGAAGACTACCAGGAAAGCTACTCAGGTATTCAGCCAGGCTTCCCAGAGCTGCATTACTCTTTCATAATGAGATTCCATAAATAGCTAATCTGATTTTTCTTTTAAAACGAGGGGAGAAAAAAATAAAAATAAAAAAAGAAATTATCTTCATCAATAAGGACAGAGCCCCATAATAATAGGCATTGGGACAGGGTTTTACATAAGAATATAATAAATGTCTGTTGAATTTAATTGAAAAAAAAAAGAGGGGAGAAAATCAAATTGTTCCTATTCCAAATTTTAAAGAGAACTCAATTGAAGAAGAAATAAAGGAAATCATAGAAACTATTCTGCCCAATTATATATTAACAAAACTTGTCATTTAAAGGAAATTAATGTATTCTTACACAAATATAAAATATTCAGATTAACAAAAGAAGAAATAGGATATTTAAATAATTTAATATCAAAGAAAAATATTTAACAAGTCATAAATTAGCTCCCCAAATAAAAAACTTTAGGACAGGCTATATTTACAAGTAAATTCTAGCAAATATTTGCAATTATAAAAAGGAAAGTATTCTTTCAGTATCTTCCAAGGATAAAAATAAGGTCATGATACCTAAACCATGAAGAGACAAAACAGAGAAAGAAAACTTCATACCATAATGAACACAGATGCAAAAGGTTTTAATAAAATATTGGCAAGTTTGCTATATACAATAATATATTAGAAGGATAATATATCATAACCAGGTTATGAGTATATGCCAGGAAGGTAAGGTTAGTTCAACATAAGGAAGATATAAATATAGTAAACAACATTAATAATATGAATACTAAATACTATGTGATTATGTCAACAAATACTAAAAAAATTTTGGCAAAATCTAGCTCTCACTTTTATTTAAAACTCTGGAAAGTAAAGGAATAAATGGAGCTTTCCTTACTATAATAAATAATATCCATTGAAATTCAAAAGCAAACATTATATATAAAAGACAAAAATTAGAGCTCTTCCAAGAAAATAGGAGACAAATCAAAGACACTCATTATCACCACTGCTATTTAACATAATGCTGGAAATGCTACCTGTGGTGCTAAGACAAGAAAAAGAAATCAAGGGAACTAGCAAAGATAAAGAGGAAACAAAACTATCACTCTTTGCAGATGACACAACTTACTTAAAGAGTCAAGCAAAATATTAATTGAAATAATTAATAAATCCAGCAGTTTCAGAATAGAAAATAAGTCCAAATAAATTGTCAGAATTCCTTTACATTACCAGCAGAACTCAGCAGTAAGATCTAAAAAGAGATATGCCATTCAAAATAATTACAGTTGCTATAAAATCCTCATGAGTTTACTTGCCAATATACACATAGGAACTACATGAATACATCTACAAAATATTGTTTAAAGCAACAAAAGCAGTTCTAAATATTTTGAGAAAATTAATTACTTGTAATCATGCTGAGCCAATGTAATAAAATGATGATACTACTGAAATTAATTTACTTATTCACTGCCGTGCCAATCAAACTACTAAGAATTATCTTGGAGAGCTAGAAAAAAATAATGAAATTGATCTAGAAAAACAAAAGATCAAGGATCTTAAGGTGAGGGTTTTCTTTTTGAAGTAGGAAGTAAGGGAACCTAGCAATATCAAATCTCAAACTATACCACAAATGAGTAACCTTAAAAACAATTTGCTATTAGTTAAGAAATAGAGAGGTTAATCAGTGGAAGAGATTATATATTCAACCTACAGAAGCAGAAAAAAAGGAGCATAATGTTTGATATACTCAAAGACCCCAGTTACTGGGAAAAGGACACAATGTCATAAGAAACATTTCTAGGAAAACTAGACAGCAGACTGACAGAAATTAGGCATAGACTGACACCTAACACCACATACCAAAATAAGCATCCAATAGATACATGATCTAGATATAAATGATCACATAATGAACAAAGGAATAAAAAAAAGAAATTACCTTTCAAATCTATGAGTAAAGAAAGAGTTTGTGATTAAGTAAGCTAGAAAGTATCACAAATGATAATTGCGGAGTGGCTAGGTGGTCTGATAGATTAAGAACCAGGTCTAGAGGTTGGAGTTTGTGGGTTCGAATCTGGCTTCAGACACTTCCTAGCTGTGTGATCCTTGGCAAGACACTTAATTCACTATAGTCTAGCACTTACTGCTCTTCTGCCTTAGAAACAATACTGAGTATTGATTTTAAGAAGAAAGGTAAGGGTTAAAAAATATAAAATAAACAATTTTATTATGTTTAAAATATTTTCCACAAACAAATCAAATGTAATTAAAATTAAGAGGTAAGTAGGTAATAGAGAAAAGTCTTTGCATTGCTTCCCTAATAAAAGTTTTATATATGACATATAAGGAATTGGTTCAAATTTATAAAATTAAGACCCATCCCCTAATAGATAAATAGCCAAAAAGGTATGAAGAGCAATTCCCAGATTGGGGGGGGGGGAGGGAATCCAAATTATCTATATTCCTATGTAAAAAATGCTCTAAATCACTAATAATTAGAGAAAGGCAAATTAAATCACTCTGAGGTTCTATTTCATATCCATTAGAGTTGTAGTTGAACAAAAAAGGAAAAGGACAAATGTTAGGGAGCCTGGGAGAAAACCAGCAAACTGGCACATTGTTGGTTAATTGGTCAAGCCATTCTGGAAAGGAATTTGGAACAATACCACCCCCCAAATTTCAAAATTGGGCATGCCCTTTGAACAAGTTATTCCACCATTAGCCCCAAAGAGATTTTATAAAAGAAGAAAATGATACATTTATACAAAAATATTTAAAACAGCCTTTTTCATAGAAACCAAAAATAGGAAACTAATGAGCTGAACTCTTATTGGAAAATGTCTAAATAAACTGTAGCATATGGATGTAATGGAATACAAGTGTGCAATAAAAAATGACAAAATGGACAGTTTCTGGGATGACTGAAAAGACCTCTATGAATGCAGAATGAGCAGAACTACAAGAATCATCATTGTAGAGAAAAACAACTTTGAGAAAATTTTTTTAAAAGTCCAACAAATGCAATGATATTCCATAAGTCCAAAAGAGCAAAAATAGAACACATTACTTGTCTCCTTCCAGAGAGTTGATAAACTTAAAATTCAGAATGAAATATGCATTTTCAGGACTGCCAATGTGAGGATCTTTTAACTATGTATATTTACAATGAGAATTTGTTTTGCCTTTTGTTGTTGTTGTTCATTTGGGAGGGGGAGTTCACTGGGAAGGATCGACTATTAATGCATGTAAACATTTAAAAGTAAATTTATTTTTAAAAAATAAAATGTCACCTATCTCTCTTCCTTTTCCCAAACAATTTAGTTCCTTACTGTTCAAAGAGGATGTCCAACTCCTCTTGACCTCAGTTGGGGTTTTCTTGGCAAAGATACTAAAGTGCTTTGCTATTTCTTTCTCCAGTTCATTTTATAGATGAGTAACTGAGGCAAACAGGGTTAAATGACGTGTCCAGGGCCACACAAATAATAAGTGGCTGAGGCTAGATATGAGTCTATGAAGATGAATATTCCTGATTCCAAGTCTAGAGCTCTATCCATTGCAATGTCCTGCTACCTGAGAAGGGACTTTAGAAATCATCTAGTCCAGTGATGGGCAAACTACAGCCCGTGGGCCAGATGTGACCCCCTGAAATGTGCTATCCAGCCCTGTGACATTATTCCTAATCTGATGAATACAATGAGTATGATACAATGCAATGAAACTTCGAAAGAATTGCCTTAGAAACAGACTGACAGATGAGCATTTCCTTTCCTTTGGCCCCCTCTTTAAGAAGTTTGCCCATCACTGATAGTCCATCCCTTTCCCCCACCACATGTTTACAGATGAGAAAAGGCAAAGTGATTTTCTTAAGACCACACAAATAAGTGATGACCTAATGAGCGCAGTTTGGATAGGGGAATAATGAAATGAGGGAAATCAGATAGAATTTAGTGATAATTAGGTATTGGGAGATGAGAAGGAGAAAATAGAGAATGAGTCTGACATGATCTTGAGGTTGACAACTGGGGTGCCTGGGAAAATGATGGTACTATTAGCAAAAACAGGTAATGCAATAAGAGGAGTCTGGGAGAGATTATGAAGTACAGGTAATAACCCATTTAATTTTCAGTAACTTTAAGAATTAATGATTAGGAACAAATAACAGTATCAAAAATGATAAGAGTGAATTCACAACCAATGAAGAGGAAATTAAAGCAATGATTAGGCATTATTTTACCCAATTATATGCCAATAAATCTGACAATTTAAGTGAAATAGATGAATTATTTTTTTAAATATAAGTTGTTCACATTAACAAAAGAGGGACTAGATTTCTTAATAAATTTCATGTGAGAAAAAGAAATTGAAAAATTCATCAATGAATTCCCTAAGAAAAAAGACCTAGGGTCAAATGGATTCAAACAAGTAAATTCTATCAAACGTTTAAAGAACAATTAATTCCAATATATATAAATTATTTAGAAAAATAAGTGAGGAAGGATTTCTACCAAATTGAAAGGAAAAAAACCAGAAAATTATAGCCCAATCTCCCTAATGAATATTGATATAGAAATTATAAATAAAATGCTAGCAAGGAAATTATAGCAAAAATAAATAAAAACAAGGATCATACACTATGACCAAGTGGGTTTTAAACCAAGTATGCAGAACAGCACAATACAGGAAAAACTATAATTGACCACATCAATAATAAAACCAACAGAAATCATGTGACTATTCCAATAAATACAGAAATTTTTTTTTGATAAAACGTAGCACATATTTCTATAAAAACATTAGAAAGCATTGAAATAAATGGGGCTTTCCTTAAAACAATAAACAATATCTATCTAAAAGCATCAACAAGTATTATTTGTAATGGGGTTAAGCTAGAAGCTTTCCCAATAAAAACAGGAGTAAAGCAAGGATTCCTGTTATCACTATTATTAATTAATATTGTACTAGGTATACTAGCTATAGTAATAAGAGAAGAAAAAGAAATGAAAGGAATTAGAATAGGCAACAAGGAAACAAAGTTATCACTCTTTGCAGATGAAATGATAGTATTCTTGAAGAATCCTAGAGTATCCACCAAAAAACTTGTTGAAACAATTAACAACTTTAACAAAGTTGTAGGATGTAAAATAAACCCACATTAATTTTCAGCATTTCCATATACTAACAACAAAGTCCAACAGCAAGAGGTAGAAAGGAAAATCTCATTTAAAATAATTATAGACAATTAAAAATCTACTAGCCAAGAAAAAAACCTAGGAACTATATGAACATAATTACAAAACACTTTTCATACAAATTAAGCCAGGCCTAAATAATTGGAAAAACATTAATTGTTTGTGGATAACAATAAAAATGACAATTCTACCTAAATTAATATACCTATTCAGTGCCATACCAGGCAAACTACCCCCAAAATTATTTCATAGAGTTAGAAAAAATAATGACAAAATTCACCTGGAAGAACAAAAGATCTAGAATATCAAGGGAATTAATGAAGAAAAAATATATTAAGGAAGGCAGTTTGGCTGTATCACATCCCAAACTATATTAGAAAGCAGTAATCATCAAAACAATCTGGTACTGGCTGAGCAATAGAGTAGTAGATCAATGCAATAGATTAGGTAATCCACACCGAGTAGTAAATTATCATAGTAACTTAGTGTTTGACAAATGCAAAATTCAAGTTTCTGGGAGAAAAACTCACTATTTGATGGAAACTGCTGAGAAAACTGGAAAACAGTATGGCAGAAACTAGGCATAGACCAACATCTCAGGTCATATACCAAGATAAAGTCAAAATTGAATACATGACTTGGAAATAAAGAGTAAAAATATTATATAATGATCAACTGTGAAAGATTAAATTATTCTCAGCAAGGTAAGTTTCCAAGATATCCACAAGGGACTAATGATGAAAAATGCTATCCATAGCCAAAGAAGGAACTGTCAGGATCCAATTACAGATCAAAGCATTCCATCTTCCACTCTATTTCCTTCATGAGTTTTTTTTTATTGTATATATTATACATTTCTTCTGTCATGGCATAAGCAACATGGAAATATGGATTGCACGAAAGCATTGATGTAATCAATATCAAACTATTTTCCACTTTAAGGAGGGAGAGAATCTGAATCACAAAATATCAGAAAACAATTGTCAAAAATTATTTCTACCTACAACAGAAGAAAGAAAGAAAGAAAGAAAGAAAGAAAGAAAGAAAGAAAGAAAGAAAGAAAGAAAGAAAGAAAGAAAGAAAGAAAGAAAGAAAGAAAGAAG
>NC_058130.1:541421681-541462995 GCF_016433145.1 Gracilinanus agilis | reverse complement strand
AGAAAGAAAGAAAGAAAGAAAGAAAGAAAGAAAGAAAGAAAGAAAGGAAGGAAGGAAGGAAGGAAGGAAGGAAGGAAGGAAGGAAGGAAGGAAGGAAGGAAGGAAGGAGGAGAGAAGAAAGAAGGAAGATATTCTTAAATTAAAAAAGAAAGTTTTCTAAAATTGTTACATAAACATGAGATGTAGTAATGGTAACTCAAATTTCTAAAACATTTTAAGACATAAGAAAAACACTTGTTTCCACAACAACCCTGTGAAGCAAGTAGCATACGTATTCATATACCCATTTTTAAGTTGAAAAAATTGAGGTTTGAAGAGGTCATGCAAGTACAACTATAAACATTTATTAAAATTTTTTAAATTGCATTAAATATTATTAAAACATTTATTAAACTTTAAGGTTCCAGAGCACTATTTACAAACAACACAAGTTTACCCTCATAACAACCCTTGGAGGTAGGTGTTATCCTTTTTTTTATTGATTAATTAAGAAAATTTTTCCATGGTTACATGATTCATGTTCTTTCTCTCCTCTTCTCCCACCTCCCTCCCATAGCCAACACACAATTCCACTGGGTTTTACATGTGTCATTGATCAAGACCTAATTCCATATTATTAATATTTGCACTAGGGTGATTGCTTAGAGTCTACATCCCCAATAATATCCCCATCGACTCATGTGATCAAGCAGTTGTTTTTCTTCTGTGTTTCTACTCCTAGAGTTTTTCCTCTGGATGTGGATAGCGTTCTTCCTCATAAGTCTGGTAGGTGTTATCATTATCCTCACTTATAGAGGAGGAAACTGAGGCAAGAAGAAGTTAAGCAAGATGTGCAGGGTCATACTGAATGTCTGAGGTAGGATTTGAACTAAGATCTTCTTGCCTCTGAGTCCAGAGTGTTTCTCTGAAACACCTAAGTTTCTGTAAACTTAGATCTTTGATTCTCAGTCTATATTCCTTCTACTTATCCATGCTATGATTCAATAATAATAACAACATCTGTGGGGAAAGCCTGTAGGAAATACTAATTTTTCTCTCCCTGTCTGTTTTGACAGAAGCATCAACTTTTCTGGAAATCACAGTGCCAAGCACAATTGAGCAGTTCATTAACATGTAGCCTGAATGTTGTGGTGAAATATCCTTTTTAAACAATATTTACCCAAACATTGATAACAGCATTCTGTAGCAATATGGCATGTAGAATCGACGTGCCACAGTCTCCATCCATCAGCATCTACCTCAAGTCTGTAAATCTCTCTGAGTCACAGTCAAAGCAGAGATATAAATAGACCCGAAGTGTAATTCATCTGGATGGCTGGTGCTGCTATCTCAGTGAGGGGCTGAAGTAAATCATTATATTCTCCAAAGGGGGACTCTTTAAATTTCAGATTTTATGTGTGATCTCCTTATTAAAGTTAATGTAACACACAGTCCCATGATTTAGAGGGACATCGGGTTGTTGTTTTTTAAACTAACACTTCTCTCGAAATGCCCCAGTGGAATCTAGCTTGTCATGGGGACAACATAAAAATGTATTTTCCAAAAGTGAATCCACATAACTCAGTGTGGCTCGTGTCCATGTGCATAGTCCACTGATCTGGGGAGAACCTGCTGAGTTGTATGCTTTTCTTTGTCGGGTGTTTTTGCCAATACAATGTTTGGATTCTTGAGTTTGTTCTTATCTGAAATCATGTTGACACAGGCATGAATGCTCTGAATTTTTGAGGGATTTTGTCTCTCTGCTTGTTATTGCTGTATTTGCTAGCAAGCATTTCTTTTGCTTAATACTGATTTTCCTCAACACATAAAATTCTTTATAAGTGGAATGTGCCTCCTTCTGGAAAAATCACGGGCAGAACTGGTGACTCAATGCATTTGATACTGACATATCAATGATTAGACAAGGTAAAATCTGAATAACCTACTATGTGTATTTTGGTCAAATTGCATAAAAATTAGGAAATTCAAATAGCAATAATTCCGAATGTCGTTTGTTGTGAGTACTGTTCTCAATAGGAACTGAAACATCAATAATTCAGTTATATTTATATTATATAATAAATATGTATTATGCATAATATATTTTATCATATTAAATATACATATATATTTATAACTGAATTGTTGCTATTTCATCAATCATCAAGGGTTTTAAATATATTAATATTAATTAAATATATTAATATTTTAAAATACATTTAATTCATGATTATTATTTAATATATATGCACATGTATATATGTATATTTATATGTGTATGTGTATATATATGTGTATATATATGTGTGTATGTACATATATATGTGTGTGTGTGTGTGTGTGTGTGTGTATGAGTGTATATAAAAAGCTTTTACCTCTGTCTTAGAATCAATACTGTGTATTGGTTCCAGGGCAGAAGAGTGGTAAGGGCTAGACAATGGGGGTTAAGTGACTTGCCCAGGATCACACAGCTAAGAAGTATCTGAGAGCTGATTTGAACTCAGGACCTTCCATCTCTAAGCCTGGTTCCCAATCCACTGAGCAAACCAGCTGTCCCCAATTTGGTACTATATTGATTCTGAGAAAAAAGCTATCTAGAGATTCATTCTGCCATGGATTCTTGGGAATCTTCTATCCTAGTAGTCAAATCCTCTGGGTAACTGACTCCTTTATGCCAGGAAGAACAAGTCTCCTTGTCTTCAAAGTCCAGGCTCCTTTGGTACCCAGTACAATCCTTGGCACATGGTAGGTGATGAAACGTTTGGTGCGTGGCAGTTAAAGTCTAGGACTAAGAAAATAGTGTTGCTGTCGAGGCTTAGAAAGAGTTCCAAGAAAGTTACTCAAATTTAAAACAAAAGGCTCCCTGTCACTGTCCTGAGATACTGCTTCCAATTCATCCCTATTTTCCAGCAGTGTTTAAACTGCCTCCTAGGAAGCCAACCTATCAGAACCCTCTCCCTTTCCCCTCTCCCTTTCATTGGCATCCACAAACTCAAGAGGCATTGATGAAGTGTCTGTTGTATACAGAATGATGTGCTAGGCACTAGGGGAGATCCTGAGTTCAGATAAGACATAGGTCCCTGTGTCTTCCTGGAGCTTACAGTCTAATATGCATGACATGATGCATCCTGTAATGCAAAAGATGTAAGAGAGGCTTTTGCTCTTGCAGGGGGCCAACTGAAAACTTCTGGCAGTTAGAAGCCTTAGAATTCTGAGAGGAGTTAGTTGGTTCCTGAGCCTTGAACAGAGCAGAAGGATCAACTAGAGCTCTGCTTTGGCTTTCGGTTTTGCCTTTGGCCTGTGTTTTGTCTCTGGACAATTTGAACCTAGCTAATTTCTCTGGACCTCTCCCTGACCTTCTCCATATTATTTCCCTGTTTTCTTTTCCTGTTTTCCTGGGGCTCTGGGAGACAGGGTGGCTTTTGGGTTTTTAGTGATAGACTTTGTGGGTTTAGTTTTCCCCAATAGGCAAGTAGGACATCCTTGAATTCAAACTATCCCTTTAGTATACCCTCTACTTTTAGAGCAGCCAAATCTTCCCTGGCTGAAAGAAGCAGGTCCTTCTCTCAGTCTAACCCATTCCTGTGACCCTCCCCCATCTTGAGTTTCTCCCTAGTGGCTGTCAGAAACCCCAAACCCCTCTCTCCTTCCTGATCAACCCTGAACATTAATAAATCTCTTTGTTACCTAAGCAAACCCTCTGGAGAATCATTGTGTTGAAGAATTAGGCAAGGGTTGAAGGGGAAGGATTTATTCTCTTTATTTCCTGAGGGAAATGGAGGCATCCATCTTGGGAGGAAGTAGTTGCCCAACAATTCATCCTGAATCCCTTCAGTTTCACTGACAGGAGCCTTGTGATTCCTCCTTTGAGGACTTGAGAAACTGACAAAAAAGCCCTCAAGTCAGATTCAAACTACTTCTGACTGGCTCTATTCCTTGTGTCTGTAGGAGTTCCTTTCCTGCCTGGAAGGGTTCAGCCTATTTCCCCTCAGTATCCTCTGACTCTAGCTTGGGTGTCTAGTCTGTGTTAGCTGCCTCTCCTGAACACCTCACCCTGTACCCTTACCATCCTAATACCGCCTTTTCCATTCCTTCCTAAACTTAGCCTTCCCTTCTATTCCTATTTATTACCTCAATCACCTTTTACCCCTCCATCACTCAGCAAGGGAAGGAGATCGCCCCCCATATTTTAGTGTTCCCTTTTTATCCATTACAATCCACAAATGATGATAGGACAAAATTATGGATGAGGGGGCAGCTAGGTGGCTAGGACAGAGAGCCAAGCCTGGAGACAGGAGGTCCTGGGTTCAAATTTAGTTTCAGACACTTCCTAGCTATGTGACTCAGGGCAAGACACTTAATCTCTTTTGCCTATCCCTTAACACTCTCCTGCCTTGGCAATACTCCCAATTCACAGTATTGATTCTAAGATGGAAGGTAAGGGTTTAAAAAATAAACATGAAAATATATATAATAACAGCATTAAAGGGGTATGAGCATAGTGAAATCTGTGATCTAAGTGGGGGAGACCATTAATGACTTGGGGGAATAAAGGGAGGTTTCCTGGTGGAGCTGACATTTGAATTGGATTTTAAATGATATATAGGAATTCAGTGAGTAGAAGAGGCACTTAGGACATTAAAAACAGAATGAATAAAGGCACCGGAGCAGAGAAGTACGTACAGGGGCATGGATGGGGGGAACAAAAATATACTCAGACTTAGAGTATCCTATACGTTGAGGAGAGGAATTTGATGTCAATATGGAGAGGTAGAATGGTACCTGATTGTGGAGAAATTAAAATCTAGATAAATGTATTTGTAGTTGTCTTAGTAAGTAATAGGGAACCATTGATAGGAGTGAGTGAGGAGTGAATGATTTAAGCTTATGGAAGATTATTTTGTCAGTGATATGAATGATGCATTTGAAAGAAGAGATAGCAAAAGTAAAAGGACAAGGTAGGATACTCTTACAGTGGTTCCAAATGGTTGGCAATAAAAGCTTATAAGTCTGTTCCTACTACCACCATGACCAATACTACTACTACTACTACTACTACTACTACTACTACTACTACTACTACTACTACTACTACTACTACTATTACAAGTTAAGTTTGAAGTATTGGTGAGACATCTAAATAGAGATGTTCATCTATGTTTATTGAGAGAATTCAGGACTAGAGATATGGCTCTGGGGATTATCAATATAGCTAAAGATTTGGGTATCACCTCCTTTGAATAACAGGGAAAACTGAGTTGTACTAGGGATTAGCTAGTGATTAAAAGATGCAGAGAAAATCAACCAGCCTTAGGCAAATGGGGTATGGCAAAAGCATAATGGCCTTCTTCAGATATTTACACAAAACCAACCAGTTCAGTGGACAAAAGCCAAAAATCCCTAATAGAACTTTTGCCCTCTACTCTAAGCCAACGTTCTCTCCCTACCTCTTCCACTCCTCAACACCTCAACTATTTGCTTCAGGTGAAAAATAGATCTTATTGTCTTTCTTACAAACATTATCTGATTTGATCCTCACAACAACCATAGGAAATAAGTTCTATTATTTTCCCCATTTTACAATTAAGCAACTGAGACAAACAGAGGTTAAATGACTTTCCCAAGGTCACACAGCTAGTAAGCTCAGAGGCTGCATTTGAACTTGGACCTTCCTGATTCCAAACACAGTGCTCTATCTACTGTGCCACTTGGCTACAAGACCATGTGATGACTCAGAAGTCATTCAAGAAAAGAGTATTCAGAAAAGCGAAGTGGTCAGTAGTGTCAAATATTCCAGAGAAGTCAAGGAAAAAGAAAATTGAAAAACAAAGTGCTCTCAATTTCATGATTAGGAGGTAATTGGTGACCTCTGAGACAGAAGTGTCTGAGTTAATATAAGCTACAGAGGACTTTAGGACTTGCTTTTGACAGAATGTTTCTGTTTTGTGACTCAATTTTTCTTATGCTTTGATGAACTGTAAGATTTTAGGATTAAGAGCCAGGAGGAATTTTAGAGATAATCTAGTCTAACATCTGTTTTATTTTATTTTTCCACAAGTATCCCAGCCTTCTCCTTCCCTCCCCCTGCATCATAGAAAGCATCACCTGGGCGACAGGCATGCTCATACAAATTATAACATCCATTTTAAAGATAAGGAGACTGAGACGCAAAATGCTTAAAAGTCATATAAATTAATAAATTGTAGAGGCTAAGTATGAACCTAATCTCAAATCTAATATTCTTTCTACTGTACCGTACTGTCTCTGGGATTGTTTCTTCCTATAACTTGGAACCCACATCTGGTCCAAATATGTACCCTCATTCCAAAACAGATGGCATCTATAAGACTAAATCCCAAGATTTTTGGATCAGAGGCTCCATTACAGATCACATATTGATGCTCTATGCATCCCTACATTGTGTCCTTTACCTCGGTAAAAACCTTGATTTGGCCTCTTAATGGATGAGAGCAGAAGAGCAAACAATGAGCAACCCATTCTCAACAGACTTCAAAAGATCCTAGAATATGGAGGGAAAAATATAAGGCTGAAAAGATAGTTTGGAGGCATATTGTAGAAGGCTTTGCATGACAAAAGAAGGAGTTAATGTTTAATTTGGTGTCCAATCAGGAGCCATTGAGGATTTTTGAATGAAGCATGTATAATCAGAATGGTAGATTAGAAAGCAGAGGTGAAAGACTAAAGGCAGAAAGATCCGTTAAGAGGCATGTGCTGTATTCCAGGTGTGAGGTGATGAGGTCTTGAATTCAGATGATTGCCACAAGAGTGAAAAAGAGGAGGCAAAATCCATAGAACTGGCAATTGATTGGATGTGGTAGCTAAGAGAAAGGAAAGAGTAGTCAATGGTTCTGAATTTAGTGTCTGCTCATAAAGTCTATATATGACACCTATAAAGGTTGTGTTGGTGGTGTCTGTGGTGTTTTACAGTGAGTGCCACTTTTAGCTTTGGAAGAGGGGTCGCCTTTCAAATTAAAGTACAACTAACCAAATTAATTGCCTCCCTTGCTTTGTTTTTATTGTTTTTGAAACTACAAGTTGAAATTGTCAGGAATTAAAGAACAGAAGATGCTAGAAACAATAAAAATTGGGAACAGTGGAAGAAAAGAAGGGAGGGAAAGAGAGAGAGGACTCAGGTAGTCATTGTTTTAGGTCTAACGATGGACCCCTTCAGATATTTAGAAATAATTTTGCTAACTTTACCGTTGGACAAAACTGGTTCTTACAAGCATTTTATCTCAAGGAAAGTAGGTAGGACTTTGAAATAGCAGCTCAGTAGGATTTGTTGTTGTTTAGTTGTCCAGCTCTTTGTGAGCCCATTTGGGGTTTTCTTGGCAAAGATACTGGAGTGCTCTGTTATTTCCTTATCCGGTTCATTTTACAGATGAAAAAACTGAGACAAACAGGGGTAAGTGACTTGACTAGGGTCACACAGCTAGTAACTGTCTGAGATCAGATTTGAACTCGGGAAGGTGAGTCTTTCTGGCTCCAGGCTTGGCATTTTATCCACTGTACCACTTAGATGCCCTAAACCAAGAGGATTTATTGGATACCAAAAGGAAGGGAAAATATCAAACTAGCAGAAGTCAGAGGTGAGGACAACCAGAGTCATAGCACCATAGGATCTTTAGTAAAATGATAGGGGAGTCTTCCTACTAGGACTAGGTATGTGTAGGACTATGCCAATGAAAAATGAAGTGGGGCTGAATTCAATGACTTCAAAGGTTTCTTCAAGCTCAAAATATATAGAGCATCTTGGATGGCATATCTCCATGGGGAGAATCCAGGAAGCCTGCTTCTAGGGGAACTGTGATGACCTATCCATGAAGTTCTTTGGAGATCCTGGATTCTGCTTAGACATTCTATAATTGATCCAGATTGGCTAAGAATCTGTTAAAAAGAAGGTTTTTTGGCTATGGAAACACTCAAAAAGACTTGTTGGCTTCAGCTACTTTTTTGTTTATCTCACTTTTTATTACCACTTCATTTTCTTTTGGTTTTCTTTGGTGATTTCTTAACTCATGGACTCTGGTGAGAGACCATGCCTACTTGGAGAGTTTTAAGATGAATACAGGAGGCAGAGTCTAGCACCAGGTTTCAGAGACAGCTTAAGGTTCAGAATCAATGCCTGACCTTTGGCAGGGACCTTCGGGAACCCAGTCCAGCAGCAACTGAGTCATTGCGCAGGCATGCCACATATAGACATGAACTTGGTGTGACCAATGCTATAGTGAGCTAAGTTGTGAGTCTAATTCTCCAGAGGCTGGGATAGTACTGGAGAGAGTATGTCCCCAAGGTCTTTGGGGGTGAGGGGATGGGGAATGTTTGCATGTTTGCTCTTGCTACATCTCTGAAGTCAAAATCTCTAAGTAAAAGCTACCTGATGTTAAGTGATTAAATGGAACTAGACTTACAGTCATTGGCCTCCTGACAATGGGAGGTGAGATGGAAACACAGCTGGGAGGGGGCTTGAGCCAATGGCAATAAGGAAGAGATATTCCAATCACTCAGTGTTACACCCTTGAAATTTTAAGGGCTATCGCTCATGCTGAAATGAACCCAAAAACTCTCTATAGACCATCAGATGGGCCAACACAAGTCTGCACTGTCAATGTCTTTCCAAAATGTAGCATCCCAAAATAAAAACAATATTACAGATGTGGTCTGATTAGGATAGAATCCAAATGAACTATGGTATCACTTATTTTGGATACTACACTTCTATTAATGCTGCCAAAGACCCTTATTAGTTTGGTGACTGCCCAGTCACACTTTTGACTCATTTTGAATTTGCAGTTCTTGTAAGTCCTATCTCATAGGTGTATGGATTTTTTTAGTTCAATGTTGAATTTTATGCTTTTCCCTATTCACTTTTATCTTATTGTATTGGACCCATTTCTCTAATCTCTTCAAGCTCTTTTTGGATCCAGATTCTATCATCCAATGTGTTAGACATTTATTCCAACCTTGTGACATTCATACATAAAGCTTTATGTCATCTATACAAGAATTCCCACTACCTCTTTCTAGAAAAAATAAAATTGTCACTTTTATCAATTTTCAAAAAACCATCTATACAAATAATTAATTATGCTTGTATTTTATTCAAATAGATTTAAGGATTAGACAGGATCTGTGATTTCATTGATCTAGGAGACTGGGCCAGTGCAAGTTGGCACCTCTGTAGCTTATTCTCTCTGAGAGCTACTTAAATGACTTACACAGGATCCCAAAGTCAGTGTATGTCTGGTCACTAAACCCATGTCTTCCTGATTACAAAACCATCTTTCTAGCTACCACACTATTGTGCTAGCACTCAAATAAAATTACAATTTTATTAGAATTTTTTAGCACAAGAACAAAGTTCAAAGAATGTAACACACAAATATGTAGTGATGAAATCCTTCATAACTTTCATAATTTGATAACATGAATATGATAGATTAACTTGTTTTTTAGAATAAAGATTCTCAAATTTAATTGTTGAAAATTGCAGCAATTTTTGAGTCTTTCCATTTAGAAAAAGTTGCAAGATTTTTTGGGGGAAATCAGCTTATTATATTGTCCTTTCCAAAATGAATAACATTGAGAAATATAATGGATTTATGGTACTTTTAACTTTCACGAAGAAATTGCTTAATGTCATGATAACTTGATTCATATTCAATGCAATAATTATCATGAGGCCATAATTCATTTGTGTTATGAGTCTGTGCTTAATGAGTGCTCCCGAGTCACACAGTTCCACAGATAGAAGGAGCACTTTGCCTTGAGATTTAAAGGGATCTATATCTTGTAGGACCATTAGACGCACCCATATAAAATAAATACTATACTGCATTCACTGTCAATTGGAGTGAATTCTGGACCAGCATTTATTAAGGTGGATTGGAACTTTTTCTTCACTGGAAAAAAAATGGATGGGTTTATGTGGGAGTTGAACTAAAAATATCCAATAATATGAGCTATTGCTTGATGACCTTTCTCTACCCCCAATCTCAGAGAGCCTTGCTTGTTTGGAAAATTTAAGAGTCTAAAACTTTCTATATAGCTCCAGGATGTAGGCTTTTGCTCCTTCCCTGAGTCCCATTCTCCTACCTTGCAACCTCCTGTCATAACCTTTAGTACTGTTCTTTCTCTTCCAATTCCTTATACTATGTTCTTCTGAAGCATTTCTTCCATTCCTTAAGGAACCCAACCTGTTTATGTTAGAGATACCAGTAGTGAAAGCAGCAGAGTACAATTTTATTTAACATTAGCAACAGACCCAAGTTCACTTAAATCCGTAGCACTGCTAGAATATCCCCAAAGATACAGACTAAACTGTGGTGAAAGGCAAATATTTATCAGCAATACTGGATAGTTTCAACACAAACAAGCAGCTCAAATATGTAAAGGCACATGTTTGAAGGGAGAGAAAGCCTTCTTTGTTCATGCTTTACAGAGTAAGAGTGTGAGAAGGAAGTACTCCTCTTCAGGAAAGAGACCAAAGGTCCAGAGAAGCTTTATCCACATTTCCCAAGGTGGGCCAAGTTTGGCTATGCACAACTGGGCTAAGTCAATAGAATTTACTTGCCAAAGCAGAGAGAAGGCAGTAGTTGTTTTGTTTCGTTAAAAACAAACAAACAAACAAAAAAAAAACCTTACCTTCCACCATAGAATCAATACTATGTATTGATTCAAAGGCAGAAGGGAGGTAAGGACCAGGCAATTGGGGTTAAGTGACTTGTCCAGGGTCACACAGGTAGGAAGTATCTGAAGCTACATTTGAACCCAGGACATCCTGTCTCTAGGTCTGGCTTTCTATTCACTGAATCATTTAGCTGTCCCTGGGTTGTTTTTTTGAATTAGTAATTTCTTTTGTTTTTACATCACCTTCATTTCCAAATATATTTCCATCTTCCTAACTAGGGAATCATTCCTTGTAGCAAAGAACAAAAAAAGAAAATGGTGCAGGGTAAATGGGAAAAGCAGTTCAGCTAAACAAGCCAACTCATCAAACTAGTCTGACAGTATATATAGCTCTCCACATCCATGGTGTCCCACCTCTGGAAAGAAGTGAAGAAGGTATTTTCTCTTCTCTTTTTCATATCATGCTTTTCTAAAGTTCTATTTATCTCCTTAACTTCTTTCTTATTTATTTTTGCTTGGATTGATCTACTTCTGTAAGGGGAAAGTTGAAGTCTCCCACTAGGAACATTTTACTATCTCTTTCCTCCTGTAACTAATGTAGTTTTTTTCATTAGGAATTGGGATGCTGTGCCATTTGATACATATATGTTTAATATTAATATTGTTTCATTATGGTGATTTTTATCATTAGGTAATTTCCTTCCTCATCTCTTTTGATTAGATCAATTTTTACTTTTGCTTTGTCTGAGATCATGATTTTACTTTAGCTAAGGCATAGTAAACTCTACTCCAACCTCTTTCTTTTACTCTGTGTGTCTCCCTGTTTTAAATGTTTTTCTTGTAGACAATATATTTTAGCATTCTGGTTTTTTATGCACTTTATTAGCATTTTCTGTTTTATAAGTGAGTTCATCTCATTCACCTTCACACTTATGATTACTAATTATGTGCTTCCTTCCATCTCATTTTCCTCCTGTAACCTTTTCCTGGCCACAGATGCTCTGTTTTTGAAAACTATCTTCCCCAGTTCACCCTTCTTTTTGTCCAGTCTCTCTTCCCTTATTCTCCCTAAACTCCTACTTCATTATAGAGTAAGGAAGGTTTCTATAGCTGGCTGATTGTGGGAGTTATTCCCACTTTCAGCTAGTTCCAATGAGAGTAAGGTTCAAACACAGCCACATACACCCCATCTTCTCCTCCACTATATTTGACTCTTATGTGCCTTTTACTGAGAAGTAGTTTATCCCCTTCTATCTCTCCTTTCCTCTTTTCCCCATGTGTTCCTCTTTCATATCCCACTTTTTGAATACAGATATCAGCCCTTCTTATTTAGCTTCCTTCTTTCTTTCTATGTATATTCCTTTTCATTGCTCTGATAGTGACATAGTTCTTAAGTATCTTAGATACTTTTAGGTATCTTACATGCTTTAAGTACCTTACCTTTCTCATGTACCATAGATATCTAATTATCTCAAATATTACCTTCACAGGTATAAATGTAAAAATAAATTGATAAATTTATATATTAAATTATATTATAAATTTATATATTAAATTTAGATAAGTTGAACATTATCAGAACTCTTAAGTTTTCACTTTACCTTTTCATGCTTCTCTTGAGTATCAGATTTACTCATCAAATTTTCTTTTCAGCTCTGAATTTTAGGTCAGAATATGAAAATCCTCTTTTTCATTAAATGTCAATTTTTTCCCAAGGAGGATAATGCTCAAGTTTGCTAGGCATGTAATTTTAGGTCTCATTCTTGGGTACTTTGCCTTTTGCAATATATTTCATGCCTTCCAGTCCTTTAATATAGAAGCTGCTAGGTCCTGTGTAATCCTGACCATAGCTCCACAATATTTGAATTATTTTCTTCTGGCAGCTTGTGTTACTTTTTCCTTGGCCTGGGAGTTCTGGAATTTGGCTGTACTGATCCTGAGGTATTTTATTTTGGCATCTCTTTCGGGAGTTGATCAGTAGATTCCTTCAGTTTCTATTTTTCCCTCTTGTTTAAGGATATCAGTTTTCCCTGATGATTTCTTGTAATATAGTGTTCAAGTCTTTTTTTATCAGGCTTTCATATAACCTAATGATTCTTAGATTATCTCTTCTGGATTTATTTTCCAGATTGGTCATTTTTCCCAGTGAGTTTATTTTAATTCCCTTCTATTTTTTAGGTTTTTTATTTTGTCTTATGGTTTCATTAGCTTCTATTTGTCCAATTCTAATTTTAGGAAGTTATTTTCTTCCTTGAGTTTTTGTTTCCTTTTCATTTGACCAATTTTCTTCTTTAAAGAGTTGTATACTTCTAATTTGGTGGGGGGAATTCCATTTCCATTTGGTCCATTCTATTCCTGAGAGACACAGTTTCTTCAATGTATTTTGTGCCTCCTCTTTCCTCTTGGCCTATTCTAGTTTTTAGGGAGTTGATTTCTTCAGTGAATTTTTTCCCAGCTGTTGAGTTTTTCTGTCAATTCTCTTATTCAGTTTTTAAACTTCTTTTCAAGTTCTTCCAGGGATGTTTCTGGAACCTGACATCCTTTTATGCTTTCCTTTGAGACTTCACATTTCTCTTTTTTGGCATTGTTGTCCTCTTTTGAGTTCATTTTTTGGTTTTCCTGTCATTAAAGTAATTTTGCTAAGGTCAGGGGTTTTTGTTTGTTTTTTGCTCATTTTTCTAGTTGTTGTTTTTTTCTTGTTACCTTATCTATCTGTTGTACCATATCTATCTGTTCTCTGATCCTGGTGCAGAGGATGTACTGCTCCAAGCTTGCAGAATACTCTTCTCTGATATTTGGGGTAGGCCTGGCTGCCTTTTATTTCTCATGGTGTGTCTGTCACAAAGGTGGCCCTGCTGAATGGCTCTGAAAAGGTTTGCAATGGTTTTGTCCAACTATACTCAGCACTCTGTGTTAGCTTTTCCCCTGTTGTTTTGTGGGCTGGGCTGGTCCCTATTCTGCTGCTTCTTTGTCCCTGCCAAGTGGCTAGGGTGAGTAGATCATCTTCTCTGGGCTCTGCTATCTTGGGCCCTTGACTGCCATGTGGGAGTGCAGCATTTCCTGTGGTTCAGCCAGTCTCTCTTTCTCCTTCCTTGTGGTCTCAGGGTTCCACTGCCACATGGGAGGGTGGAATTTCTTGCCTTCTGTACCCATGTAGCATGGCTCAGACTGGGCTCCTCCCCATTTTTCCTCTTTGTTGCCTCTGGCAGAATCACAGCATATTGGGCTGCTCCAAGTTCTTGTAGATGCTCTGCTTCCTGGACTACTCTCTCTCTTCTTACTCCAGCTAAATGTGTTCCTCTAGATTTCCTTTGTTTTGAGGCAATTTGTGTGTGTGTGTGTGTGTGTGTGTGTGTGTGTGTGTGTGTGTGTGTGTGAAAAGATCAAGGAAATGGAATGTCCTTTACTCCGTCATCTTATCTCCCAGTATGCAACTATCCCTAGCACTTAGCAGTGCCTGCCACATAGTGGATTGACTGACTGATTGAACCTGTCAGGAATTGAACCTATTAGGAATTTAGGCTCAACTATCTAAGTAAGTATCTAAAGCTTCTCCATTCTAGGAGTTCTATGACTCAGATTCAAGGGAGTGAAATCCCCTCCCACTTGATTTTCTCCTTGAAGGCAATACTGGAGAATCTTTGAAAATGTGTAAACCTTGACTCTAACATTAATAATTTCCCAATATCATCTATCAGGAGAGAGGGATAGAGAGGGATGGGGAACACTGTAGGTATAGTGGGAAAAGATTTCCTGGAGTCAGGAGAGATTGGGATTTGATTCCTATTTCTGATACTTACTGTGTGACCAAGGACAAGGCATTTTTTCTTTTTGAGTCTTGGTTTACTCATCTGTAAAACTCATGGAGTTTGTTCCCTCATGGCATTTTTCTGAGACTACAAAGAGAATCTGTGTCAGCTTCAGAGGCTGGATAATCTCAGCTGCTATTAGGAATCAAAAAATCACAGAATGGGAGGGACTTCAGAACATCTAGGTCAATCCAGAACCAAACAATAACCCCCTCTATGGTAAACCCCCAAATGGCTATCTAGTCTTTGCCAAAAGGCCTCTGGTGAGAAGGAATTTACAACCTCCCAAAGCAACTTCTCTTAATTTGGGATAACTCTCATGCTTAAAATCTTCCTTTCTCCTAACATCAATGCAAAATTCAATTTTACACTTTCTATCTTTTAGTTCTAGTGCTTTCTGGAGCCACATAGAACACATTAATCTCTCTTTCTCATATTATTGTTCAGTCATTTTCATTTGTGTCTGATTTTGTGACCCCATGTTGAGCTTTTCTTGGCAGAGATGCTGGACTGATTTGCCATTTCTTTCTCCAACTTTTTTACAGATGAAGAAACTAGAGTAAGCAGGGTTAAGTGAGTTTCCCAGGGTCACACAGCTAGGAAGTATGAAGAGTGAATCAAACTATCTTTGTCTATAAATCAGCAACTTTTAAGTTAATGAATCAAAAATTTAAGTACCCCTATTTAGTACCTTATTAGTCACTAAGTAAGAGAGTTCACAAGTCACTTGCTAGAATGGGTGACAACTCCAGAGGCCACTGCCCTGTCCCTGGGCAGTGCTAGGCAAATTGAAAGATTGTGATTAGTCCCCATAAAGTGGGGAAGGTACAGGAAGTGATGTGGGAAAAGGACTATAAAAAGTCCTGAACTTCCTGTCCAACTTCTCCTTTGAACTTCTTCTCCTTTAGAGTTCATCTTTGGAGAGTCTGCATTGGTGAGCTGGACTGAAGGAGACTCTTTCCCTGGATCCTGTGTTGGCTTGCTGGGTGAGTAGCTGGCTTTCCTTTCCTGGCTTCTGGAGAGACTGGTTCCCTAGAGGCCTTACTTTCCTGGAGGAGGCTGAGTTGGTGGAACCCTCGCTGAAGACACCACCAGGATTCTTTACTATATCTCTATTAAACTAAATTGTTAAAAGAACTAATAGACTCATGAATTAAGAGTTAATTTTTTAAATCAAAGACCACAATGTTACTTTAGAACTTTCATATTTAGCATAAAACATAAATTTAAATTCTTATAGAAGTATCTTAGACTAGATTTGAACTCAGTCATCTTGACTCCAAGCCTGGTGTACTGTTCACTGCACCATTTAGCTGCTCATTCTCATAACAGCCCTTCAAATACTAAAACACAGTTACCAAGCCTCCCTACTCATCTCCTGGCTAATAAATCCCCATTTCCTTCAACTGATATAGCATCAACTCACTTCCTGCAGGCCTTTAATCATCCTTATTGTTTTTCTCTGGATATTCTATAAGTCATCAGTGTTTATCCTTCAAAATGCTGAACCCAGAACTGAAAATATGACTCTAGTTACCAAGAAAGGGTCTGACCTTTACATACAACAGGGATCTCATCTCATTGTTCCTGGGTATTCGGTCCCTTTTTTCCCCCTTGAAATAAATATGTATATCTAAGCAGAAGAAATTCCCTCATTGGCCATGTTCAAAAAATACATATCTCGTTTTGTTCCCTGAATACATTACTTCTTGAATCAATCAATCAATCAATCAATCAATACTTATTAAGTCCCTACTATATGCCAGATACTGTTCCTTTTAGCTTTCAAATTTTGCTTATCTCTACAATGTTGTTAATATATAAATTGTTCTGCTTCAGCTCCTATCATTTTCCATCTATTTGTATGTCCTCAAAATTGCTCATTTTTATCCTCCTTATGTTAATACAGTCTATGGTTACACTAGATTATTTGGCTGCCTTATCACTCTGGTGACTCATATTGAACTTAGAGTTCAGTATATCTGCCAGACTTTTCTCAGACTAATTGCTTTCTAACCCAGATTCCTAGTTCTGCACTTATGAGGATGATTGTTTGAATTCAAGTGTGAGACTTTATATTCTTCCCTTATTAAATTTTGTCAATTAGATGCTACTTCTTTTTTGACCTGTCAAGAAATTTATGAATCCTGACTCTGTTCTGCAGTGTTAATGATCCCCAAACCACCATCCCCATGCCCTCTATACTCTCATCCAAGCCAGTGATGGTACCCTCTACTGGAGCCCTTCAAACTGATATCAAACCATTGATGACTACTCTTTGGATACAACCTTCCCACCAGCTCTGAATCTATCTCAATTATATCATTGGCTAGTCTACATTTCTCCAGCCTATGGATGGAGAAAATTCTAAGCAACTTTGTCAAGAACTTTGCTAAAATCTAAGTAAACACATAACTATAAAATTTTCCAGATATCCCCAGTCTAGTAACTTAGAGGTTTCTGACGAAAACTATTTTAGTCTTCCATGGCCTATTCTAGAGGAGGCCAAGTTGGGTCTCTGAGATCACTTTTAGGGTTCATTAACCATTCTTTTACAATGTAGAATTTTCAGTTTTCAGACTTAATATTTTCCCTTTTTGAACACCAGTATGTTTTATTTTCTTTAGTCCTGAAGTATCTTCCCAATTCTCCATAATATTTCAAAGATCCCTGATTGTTGCTTAGCAATTATTTTTGCCATTTTTTTTAGTGTGGGTGAATTAATCTGGATCAGATAACTTGAATTCCTAAAAGGCAGTTAGGTTTTCTCCTACTCTCTCCTTCCTCTGTCTTCCCTCCAACTCATTCTCTGGTTTGTCCCACCTACACACTAGCTTCCTTGATCCCCTGAGGATAACTCCACTCTGAGGCCAACTAGATGATTATTAAGTTCTACCCCTAAAAGCCATACTATCTGAAGTTTCAAAGAAGCTGGTCATTTCCTTCTGGATCATTTTCTCAATCTGCCCCACCTATACCCTGGATAGTTTTTCTCCACCTAAGGATCTTTTTCATCTCCCACCTCCTTCCGCTTCCCTCTTAAGTGCCATTAAAGTATAAGTTCCCTGAGAGCAGAAATTGTTTTGTTTTCTTTTTTTCTATCCCTACCATTTAGCGCAGTGTTTGGTACTTGGCAAGTGTTTAATAAATGCTCCATTTCTATCTAACTATTTTCAATTCTTTCAGTTATGTCTGACTTTTAATGACCCCATTTTGGGGTTTTCTTGGCAAAGATACTGGAGTGATTTGCTATTTCCTTCTTCTGATCACTTTACAAACAATGAAATTGATACAAACATGGTTAAAATTATTTGCCCAGGGTCACACTGTCAGTTAAGTGTCTGAGGCCAGATCTGAACTCAAATCTTCCTGACTCTAAGCCCATCATTCTATCCACTGGGCTACCTAATTGCCCTTTCTATATACCTGTCTGTCTGTCTATCTATTTATCTTTCTTTCTATTTATCACTATATCTATTGCTCTGATTGTCTCTCTCTCTCTATTTCTCTATCTACTGTCCTACCTACCTACCTACTTCTCTCTCTCTCTCTCTCTCTCTCTCTCTCTCTCTCTCTCTCTCTCTCTCTCTTTCTCTCTTTCTCTCCACATACTCCAGGTTATAATGCTCATTGGGAAGAAAGGGCTCTACAAATGTAAATCTCCTGTACAATTATGGAAAAATAATAGGTGGACTTGAACAGAAATTTTTTATTTTAAATCAGTACACAACCTAGTAAGTGAACTGTTCTGCTGCTACTTGAGCTCTGTAACATTGCACTTAATATCTGAAGTTGGGTTACTATACATTTACATGACATTTAGCAACATCCAATAATACATAAAGTTATAAATTCAGATTTTTAAAGAATGTAGTTTGATCTATCTGGGTACTGCCTAGCATTTTTAGAACACTCTGTTAGGTTTTCTTTTGTTGAGACCAAAATGGGGTCACAAAGAGTCTAGACACAGTTGAAATACAACATTATGTGCTAAGCTACAAAGACAAAAATAAAAAATTCCCTACCTTTAAGGAGTTTCCATTCTATCAAGAAAGCTAACACAGATCTAAATGAGTGTAACAGGAGACTGGCCAAGGAAAGTCCATTCTTTTGAAGCATGCTTAATATGAGGCACTAAACTGGGGTAGGGAGAAACAGGAAACACTTCTTGTAGAAAACAGTTCTGGAGCATAGATTTTAAAGACAGGAAGGCTTCTAAGAAAGGTTAAGATGGCATGCCTTCCAGGTGTAGGGCACATCTAATACAGAGGCATGAAGACAAGAGATAAAAGTTATTCCCATGTGAAGAAGTGCAAAAGGCCTGTTTCATTGGACTGTGGTGCAGAAAGAGGAGTTGGATGTGATCCAGAGGGAAGTTAAGTTGGAACTTAGATGTAAAGGATTTTAAAAACAAGGAGAAGTTATATGTAATCATGGAAGCAATTGAGTTTATTGACTAGGGGAGTAGCATGGGCAATCTTATGCCTTAAAAAAAATCACATTTGTTGCTCTTGAAAGAATAGCCTGGAATGGGGAGAGACTTCAGGTAGGAAAACCCATTAAGGGACCATAATAATAGGCCAGACAAGAGGAGACGAGACGCTGAACCAGATATTGTTTGGATGAGTAGAGAAGGGGACTGATTTAAGAGATGTTGCAGAGGGAAGAAATGCCAAGCTTTGGCAACTGACTGGGCTTGTGAGGAGGGAAAGTGAGGAGTCGGTGGGTCACTCAGATCACAGTGACAACTTCCATGAAAACAGGTATTTTCTCTCTTGTTCAGAATCGCATTTTTGAGAAAAATATGAGGCTGACTTTCTCTGTAGAATTTTATCTCCTTTCTCTGAAGCCTCTGAAATTTGATCTCTCCAAATGGAAATCATAGTTTGTCAACAACGCCTGATTTTTCTCTCCTCTATTATAAATTCTAAGATGTAGTTCTCCTTAAAGTTCCTATTATTGCCACTCAGCAACCTAGTTTCTCTTTGTTGGAGATAGGCCCAGAATAGAAATTTCCTTCAATGGTTATTCCAGGTATTGAAGGATATAATTATTATTATCGAGGGTGGCAAGGGTGTCCTATAAAAATTCCTTCGACAAGGTTGACTGCTTGTCAAGGTTACCTTCTTGTTAACAAGGGTAACAAGGTTTTTATTCTGTCATTGATGGTATCTCCTTAATGAGATGTGAACTTGCTTTTGCTAGGCATTCTTTGGCTGATTGATACCAAGTTAAGAATAGCTTACAAAGTTGTATCTAGCCATACCCCTGAGCTATGCCCTTGGCTTTGACCTTTAAAAGGAATACTGTAAGGCAAAGCTGGAAGAATTGCAGAGAACTAGAGCTATCCTAGTCAGAGACAAGTCTTTTGGAAATATGCAGATTGAGATTCACCAGGGGTCCACAACCCAAAAGCCCCATGGGCTCACTAGAGAACCATGGTGGTGCCATGAATGGGGAGAGCAACATGGTCCTAGGGAACAAAGAGAAGCAGGAGGTAACAGCAGTGGAGGAAAATTGGAGCAGTTCTTGGATGAAAGAGAAGAATTCCCAGATCAAGCAGATAAGCTAGCATTTAGCAGCACTATGGTACAGAGTCACAAAGTAGAGGAGCAAACCAGGACTATGCCCTCTCACAAATAGTGGGGGAGGGAAGAGAGAAAAGGAGTCTCTGCTGCTATTTTTTCTACTTTTTACATTTTCGTGGTATCTATATTGTTGAATATACCAGTAGTAGTTTTCTCAGTCCCCTTTCTTTTTCCACATAAAGCATATATACTCATATATATGCATATACCACACACACACCTTTTTAGTCTCTGCAACACCAAAACACATTACCTGAGATCAGTAAATCATTTATTTGTCATTTGGACTGACAATACTCTATTCTATTCTATCTATATTTATATCGGTTTATCTATATCTATCTGTCTGTGTCTGTCTATCTATGTTTGTCTGTCTTTCTTATCTATTTCTCTGTCTGCCTTTCTATCAACTGTCTACCTGCATATCAGTCTGTCAATCTATCTACCTATCTTTTATTTATCTACATGTCCATCTCTTGTCTATTTGTCTTTCTATCTATATATCATTCTGTCTGTCTATCTGTCTGTCTATTTATCTGTCAACTGTCTGTCTGTCTATTTCTACAAAACTCCAGGGAATTATATTCTTACTAACCTTGGCCAGGAACTTGTCATTCCTATTTTTAGTCATAGTCCTCAGAGACCATCTTCTTCATCAGCCATTCACACATTAATCTGCCTTTTTCATCTTAAGAGTCCTTACCTTCAATCATCTGTACCCCTACAATCTTCAGTTTCCTTCCTAAAACTCCATTAATGATGCTTTCTAGATTCCGTTTAATGGTATCATTTGTACCCACATGAATCATCAGAAGCTTTCTCCATAATTATATCTGATGGGTACCTTTTCTGCAGTAGGCAGTTACCTAATGGATGTAACATTACATATGGATACTTGAAAATGTATTAATTTGTAAAGAATCTAGAAATCAGCTTCTTTTAGTGATTGATTTTGGTGGCTGAAACTGTGGGTACACCAATATTTTCTTGCCAAAGCAGAGGTATTAGAACGGTGATAAGGAAGAAAACAACCCACCTAGAAATTGTGAAACATAAGATTAAATGAAATAGAAAAGTTGACAGACCCATTTACCAAATTTTATTTTAGACCAGGGGACCTAAAATGAATGTAACATGGTTCTAAAGGTCCTAAATATGTTATTCTGAGTTGAAAGAAACCACTTTGGGATGTCTGGTGACTATGGAGAGCAATTTGTTCTTGAATTGGGGCTTTGTTAACAATTTGGTCAAGAAATTTTCTTGTTTTCTTCAAATTGGGGATAGAGGGAAAGGGCTAAAGGAAATAGAATGGTTTGCTTGAGAGTGAAATAGGTTGGAAATAGATTTACCTAATAAGCCATCATTGTTGAAGCTTTTCAAGTTGGCATGCCCAAACTGCAACGTTGAGCTGCCTGTGAGCCCCCTGCATTACCCCAGAAATTGGAGGGAGGACGTGCTCACTTTGGGTGGCTTGACAGAGGGGTAGGGCATGCAAAAAATTTTCTCAGTGCTGGAAAGAGAGGAAACGGAGTAGCCTCCACCCCTGTAGGCTGGGCACATGTGCTAATACTTCACCAATGCCGTGATAAGCCATGCCAAGTTAGCACTATACCTATATTTGCTGGCTCAGTATAGTCTGGAGCCCAAGGAGTTTCACACGATCATAAGGGAGATTTGTGTCTTAAACAGCTGGTTGAATGTGAGACATGCTGAGGGTCACTGGTGTAATGGTCAAAGGAGAAAGCCAATTTTAATTTCTTGTGTGTTGGAAGGAGCAAACTCACCAGAGGCTTTTCCCCTTTGTTTTCTTGGCAGTCAGTCCCTTCTTCAGGAGGCTTGCTTCTACATCTTAACTAGCAGTAGAAGAAAGACTGGTTGGTCTTCCCAGTTAAATGAAGCAAAGTGGCCCTAGCTATATCATTTTTAGTCTTTGGGACACCAAAACACATTTTGTGAGGTCAGTAAATCGCTTATTTGTGATTCAGACTGACAATACTCTTTCAAGTCATCTATGAGGTTGCCTAGCTCCACTAATCTATACAAAACAAACAAACCAAAACCCTTCAATCTGCAAATCCTTCATTAAGACAAGAAGTGGTATGTTAGAGGGTAAATAGAGAGGATTAAAATCCTCCAAAGGCCCACTATGGTTTTTGTTCAAATGTTATGGGCCACGTTTTAAAATTTTCTATTAAAATTCTTCCCCAAACACTTCTCTTTTCTTTTTTCTCTTTCTTTTTCTTTTGTGTGTGATCACTGCATATAACATCTGATATGTTGATTAGTGTTGCTGAATTTTTAAATTATTTATTATAAGGGATAGCTCATTGGGAAAAGATAGGAATGGGGTCCAATAAATAATGTAGGTGATGTGAAAAAGATATCAATAAAATTTATTTTGAAAAGTCTTCCCTACCTACTGATTCATTTATTTTGTATCTGGTCTCCATTCTTTCTAGACCTGTACTAACTTATATCTTTACTATGAACACAAATATATGTCTTAGGGATCTAAAGGGACTAAAAAGGCTATGAAACTGACTTCCCTAGCTTCCTTTAAGTTCTAACTAAAATACCACCTTCTATAGAGAGCTTCCTCCAAACCTTTTTTTTAAAACATTTATTAATATTTATTTTTTAGAAAAGTTAACATGGTTACATAATTCATGCTCTTACTTTCCCCTTCACCACCCCAAGCTCCACCCCCCATGGCTGATGTGTATTTCCACTGGTTTTAACATGTGTCATTGATCAAGACCTATTTCCAAATTGTTGATAGTTGCATTGGTGTGGTAGTTTTGAGTCTACATTCCCAATCACGTCCACATCAACCCATGTGTTCAAGCAGTTGTTTTTCCTCTGTTTCCACTCCTGCAGTTCTTCCTCTGAATGTGGGTAGTGTTCTTTTCCATAAGTCCCTCAGAATTGTCCTGGGTCATCACATTGCTGCTAGTACAGAAGTCCATTACATTCTATTTTACCACAGTGTATCAGTCTCTGTGTACAGTGTTCTTCTGGCTCTGCTCCTTTCACTCTGCATCAATTCCTGGAGGTCTTTCCAGTTCACATGGAATTCCTTCAGTTTATTATTCCTTTGAGCGCAATAGTATTCCATCACCAGCATATACCACAGTTTGTTCAGCCATTCCCCAATTGAAGGACATACCCTCATTTTCCAATTTGTTGCCACCACAAAAAGCGCAGCTATAAATATTTTCGTACAAGTCTGTTTATCTATGATCTCTTTGGGGTACAAACCCAGCAGTGGTATGGCTGGATCAAAGGCCAGGCATTCTTTTATAGCCCTTTGGGCATAGTTCCAAATTGCCAGCCAGAATGGCTGGATCAGTTCACAGCTCCACCAGCAATGCATTAATGTCCCAATTTTGCCACATCCCCTCCAACATTCATTATGCTCCCCTTCTTTCATTTTAGCCAATCTGCTAGGTGTGAGGTGATACCTCAGAGTTGTTTTGATTTGCATTTCTCTAATTATTAGAGATTTGGAACACTTTCTCATGTGCTTATTGATAGTTTTGATTTCATTACCTGAAAATTGCCTATTCATGTCTCTTGCCCATTTATCAATTGGGGAATGGCTTGATTTTTTATACAATTGCTTTAACTCCTTGTATATTTGAGTAATTAGACCCCTGTCAGAGTTTTTTGTTATAAAGATTTTTTCCCTATTTGTTGTTTCCCTTCTGATTTGGGCTACATCATTTTTGTTTGTACAAAAGCTTTTTAGTTTGATGTAATAGAAATAATTTATTTTACATTTTGTAATTTTCTCTAACTCTTTTTTGGTTTTAAAATCTTTCCTTTCCCAGAGACCTGACAAGTAAACTACTCTATGTTCACTTAACTTATTTATAGTTTCCCTCTTTATATTCAAGTTATTCACCCATTCTGAATTTATCTTGGTGTAGGGTGTGAGATGTTGATCTCAACCTAATCTCTTTCATATTGTTTTCCGAATTTCCCAACAGTTTTTGTCAAATAGTAGATTTTTGTCCCAAAAGTTGGGCTGTTTGGGTTCATCATACTCTGTCTTGCCCCAAACCTTCTTAATTCCAGTGCCTTCCCTCTTTCAATTATCTCCTATTTATTCTGTTTATAGCTTGTTTGTATATATTTGTTTGCATGTTGTTCCCCCATTAGATTATAAACTCCTTTCAGGGCAAGGACTCTCTTTTGTATCTTCCAGTGCCTGGCACATAGTAAATAATATTATTAAATAATGATTATTAAATGAATATGCATTTTAAACTTTTTATTACTAAAGAATAAATGGATATTGATTAATTGATTGATAATGGTCAGTAACACAATACAGTTTTTCTCAAATAAGCCATTATTTGAATGTAACTTGAATGGAAGTACTTGTGACCTAAATGATGATGGAGGTAGATCTTTTAGTCCATTCTCTCCACCTATCCACCCCTTTGGAGTTATTATTATAGTTTGGGGGTTGGAGTTCATCTGAAGTGTTGATCAGTTGGTTTTCTGAGTGTTGGGTTTATTTTTTGCTTCATTTATTGAAATCTCTAAAAAATTTCTAATTTAAATGGGTCATCTGAAATAAAATGACCAGCATTTGCAGACTTTCAAATAGTCATTGTTTAGAAAACAAATTTTTTTTTTCATTCTTCTGCTAGTAAGTATTCATTTGTAGTCGGTATCTGCTCCAGTTATAGAGGGAGTCAGAAAGGTTTGTTCATCCTTCTGGAAACAAAACTGGTCTTCTTCTTCTTCTTCTTCTTCTTCTTTTAACCCTTACATTCTGTCTTAGAATCAACACTATGTATTGATTCCAAGGCAGAAGAGTGGTAAGGGCTAAGTAACTGGAGTTAAATGACTTGCCCAGAGTCGCAGAGCTGGAAAACCCTGAGGTCACATTTAAACCCAGGTCCTTTCATCTCTAGGCCTAGCTCTCTTTCCACTGAGCCACTTAGCTGCCCCCAAACAAGTCTCAGTGTTTTAGGAGAGTCCATAGCTTGGGTGCTTTAAGAGTTAAATAATAAATAAAGTGTAATTTTCAGTATTATTTTTATAAAGTTTATTATCTGACAAAACAGAACCGCATGACTAAGTTTTCTACCTGCTCAAAAATCCCCTCTCCACTAAAGCTGCAACAAGAAGAAAAGAGATCGAGAGACAGATCTCTGCACAATCTATAATCCTGTCTACATTAGCATGAAACAACAGGAAGTGAGTGGAGTGCTGGGAATCATAGTTTTGCTGGGGATAGTAGTTTTTAGGGTAATAGATTCAAATTACCTAGTCCTCCCTGGGATCCTTTGGGAGACTAGTTTCCTCTATGGATTATGTATACATAACCAACTTATAAATTATAATAATTTGAGGTTAAAAGGGAAAGAACAAAACCAAAGATTGCTAGGCTCATTGCCATAAAGCCAATTGGGGGGAAATCCCCTTTGGCATAAGGATATACATACAAAATAAATGTGTTACAACCCACCACAATTCAATCAATTACACTCCATGGTTCCTTCTGGGTCTTCTGATGCTATGGAGGTTTCTCCAGGCATCTTCATGGTGACTTCTTCAAACAATTCATCTTCTAGATTCAAAGAGTTATCAAGTTCCTTTTCCTGAAATGTTTCTTTCTTAAAAGATTTTTTTTTTAGTTTTATGACAATTATACAACCCCTATGACAATTATGTAATTTCTCCCTTCCCCCAGGAGGGTATTGCAATCCCTATTCAAATTATACAATTCCCCCTGAGGAGGGTGTTGACGAACACTAAGATCCACTCAGGTAGCCACTGAAGCTCATGGCTTTCAATCTTAGCTGAAATGTTCCCTCTTAGGGGCCATTTAGGAGTACTATGCCCCTTAGGAAAACTTTATAACACTATAACCCATCATGGGGTAACCAACCCCTTGGGTTTTTCTCCCTCCTTTGGCATGGGACTGTAACAGCTCTAAAGGCACGTGTTTATATGTCCATTGTGTAAAGGGTAAAATTATGGTTGGACTGAATATATAAGAGTATGGTCACAAAAATTAATTATTCAAGTCAGAATGACTTTTATGGTAGTTTATTTACAAATAGAAAGAGTGAAAGTAAGGAAAATGAGAGAGAGAGAGAGAGAGAGAGAGAGAGAGAGAGAGAGAGAGAGAGAGACATAATTACTCCGGCCTGATCCAAACTAAGCAGGGCTTCAGAGGCCCCAGCAAAGGGGGTACTCAAAGGTAAATTAAACCAGGATTCTAGTCATGAGGCCTTCCCCAAGATGAGGGACCTCTCCAGAGGCTAGTCCTTCAAGAAAAAAAATCTAGGAAAGGGAGTCAACCTTTTCACTCACCACATGGCAGGCCAAAGGGAAGCAGTGTGAGGTCCCAAGCCCAAGCTCCTCCAAGGCCAATTTCAAAGGGGAAAAAATTCCTCACAGAAAGTTACCTTAAAGAGAGTTCTTTGTGTCACTTCTGTGCCTTCCTCCCACTTTTACGTGGACCAATGACAGCTTTAACTTTGCTTTGGACTGTGCAGAGGACTGTCAGTTGTTTTTGATTTGTCACTCACTAGCACACGTAGATCATAGACCTCCTCCCCATTTAAGGATTAAGTGGGGGTGTATACATTTCTGATGGCTAAAATCTAAAGAATAAATAGCAGAGAGCTAATCCTATCTTCACAATTGTACTGTGGAGGTGAGGACTACAATATTGCTCCCTCCTTTGGCATGAGACTGTAACAGCTCTAAAAGGCATATGTCTTTCATATGTCTCATCCATTTTAAACTGGAGGTGAGGACTAGTGCTATAGCACTTCGCTTTAGTTACTAAATGGACCCTTACCTACTTTTACAATGGTATCTTCTCCAGTCCAGTCATAGGGGAAAGGTATAAATAAATATAATGCAACAGAACATATAGCTAAATGTCAAAACACAGTAACTTAAAGTGACATAGTATAACGACATATTAGATTAGATCAATATGTGAACTAAACAAGCAAAATAAAATCTTAAAACAAGCAATCAGAAAATACAATATATGTGACAGGAAACAGGCACTGAATTCAAGAGTTACTTTTTCCAATTCTAATACAAAGATTTCCATAAAACAATGGAGTCTGAAAAGGCTTAAAATCCACCTCCAGACTCTTTAAGATTCCTTCCCCTCCCCAGTGTCATTATCCATCTAGGTTTCTTTAGGTCACACCTCTGGGATCTCCCATAGTAAGGGAGAATTCCAAGCTGAACATAGTGTGGAAGAATCCTATATTGGATGTATTGTAGAGACTGGGCAGGCCAGAATAGCAAGGGGGTGTAGAAAGATTAATTTCTCCCCTGAATCTCAGGATTATTCAATCTGATCACAAGGACCATTGTATCCAGGAATGGTAGGAAGAAAAGACATTCTAAAACTGGGAGCTAGTTGAGATGGGTAATGCATTGCTCTTTCATAGAGTGGGCCATGCTACAATTCTACTTTCTGTTTGTAATTTGGAAGAGTGACCTTCCTTCCCCTCCCACCTACCGGTAAAAACACCAGGGAGCAGTTTGCTTCCCCTGCCACATGGCCAGGGAGTTAAGAGGGTAGAGCTCTCCTCAGGTAAAAACCCTTTAGAGGGCTAATTATTGCCTAAGGGAAACACACCTAGGCTTCCAAGACAAGCAGTGAGCAAATACTCAGGTGTTGGCAATGTAAGGGAAAGAGGGATTTATACTTTCCCAGTTTGTTTGGAGAATGGCTCCAAGGACTCCTAGCTTGTTGGCAGCAATCAGCAGCAGCAACAGCAGCAGCAACAGCAGCAGCAGTGGCTTAGCTGGGACCACCCAGGCAGTTAGGGAGGGAGTGGGGGCAGGAGAAACATGGTTTCTTTTCAAACTAATCTACTCAGAGAGAATTAAGGGTTCTGAACCCCACTTCTGGTCACCATAAATGTAAGAGTTAAATTAATGTGTAATAATACTTCAGGTATTATTTTTATAAAGCTTATTATCTGACACAATAGAACCATGTGACTAAGTTTTCTACCTTCTCAAAAATCCCCCTCTCCACCAAAACCTCAACAGGAAGGAAAGAGAGTGAGAGATAGAACGTCACACAATTTATATCCTGTCTACATCAGCACATACTGACAGGAAGTGAGTGGAGTGCTGGGAATCATAGTTTTTCTGGGGATCATAGTTTTTAGGGTAACAGATTCAAATTACACAGTGTATAATACCTACCAATTTGCAAGGGGGTTCTTATTTCACTATTCTATATGGCTACCATCTAATCATTACACCAGGCTATTTGTTGTATAGGTTATTGCCCTCTTCAGCCATCTGCTGTTGGAGAAAATCTTTCTCATGTAATGAAATGTGAAACTCTCCTCCTTGGAGGGCATCTTTAACCCCAACTCCACATTCCCAAATAGTCACATAGTGGGGGCTCATAACTGTTGACTACTATAATGTCATTTTTTACTTTGTTTGGCTTAAGCAATAATTTCTGATGGAAAAGACATTTCCTGGTACAGTAATTAATGTCTTGCTGGAGTTGCTAAGGGCCTGAAGGAAAGCCAAGGGCACTTAACCCAGTCAGTCATTAACTGCCAGGAAATATTGGACCCAGAGGGTATTAATGGTTATTATAAACTCTGAAAGTGAAGTGGTGAGGGGAGAAATAAAGAATATCTAATGTAATTAATTTTTATGCAATGAAAAGTTTAAAAATAGAAGCATCTGTTGCCATGGTCACCTGGAATTCTGATTAGAATCCTTCAGCCCCATTCTAATGACTGCCCATGTCCAGCACTCATAGACAATAGAATGCTTAGAGCTGGCTTTCAGCAGAGGGGCAGCTCAGGAAACCAATAACCAGGCTACCCAAATACCCCCAACCCCATAAATGCATTTGTTTCTTCACAAGAAAAACCTGAAATTTTCAGCAGTCAGTATCATTTCTTTGGGAAATGCTTCCAATGACTTCTTCTCTCACTGGCCCTTCCAGATGGAGGCCTCTGCTCACACAGATCATAGAGTGAGGGTTGGAAGGGACCTCAGAGACTATCTAGTTCAAATTTCTTGTTACAGTTGAGGAAACTGAGGACTGGGGAGGTTAAATGACTTTCCCAGGGTCACACAGCTAGGAAATGTCTAAGGCCAAATTTAAATTTAGGTCTTCCTATTTCCAGGTCTGGTCCTGTATCCATTGCACCCCCTAGCTGTTCTATATACAAAAAAGAGATGAGATAGTTTGGGGTGGGCTGATGCATGAGAAACAGAGGAGATCCAGAAGGGTACTTGGGCTGAGCTCTGAAGGATACCAAGAGATCTAAAAGAAGGAGGTGATGAGACAAGGCACTTCATCATGGGGGATAGGCAAGGTGATGACTTGAAGACAGCTTGTTTGGTTTAGTTATATCATGCATTAAGAGAAATGAAATAGAGCTCAAAAGGTACTGTGGAGCTAGATTCTGAAAGGTTTTAAATACCAACAGAATAAATTATGTTTGATCCAAGAGGTAGCCAGGAGTCACTCAAGTGACTCGAGTCAGGGAACAGGGCCAGAACTATGTTTTAGGAAAATCAGTGATAGAGAGCATGAATTGGAGATGAGGGAGTGTAGCTGTTCAACACTGTTGTTTGTCCTTTATTTTCAAAGAGGACCAAAGACATCATGGGGGAATGTCATGACTTTTGGCGAATTAGTTTTAAGTAAGGCAGAATTGCAGTCATTAGCCTCATTCTCTCTTCCAGTCATCCAAGTCCAATGGCAAGATAAAAGTCAGGATGATGGGCGATGGCCCAGGATGCAGTGGATAAGGTTGGTTTCTTCAGCATCTAAACAAGCTCTAAGCACTCCACAGTGCTTGCTTCAAATGCCTTCATGGCCACTGAAACAAATCGATCTCACCCACCCCTCCTACCAGGGATGGTCTTCCTGTGGTAGACCTCCCCCTAACTCACTGACATCAGATTTGAAGCCTTTCAGTTTCCCTTAACCGGGTTTAGCCCTCCTGCCAAAATGGTTTACTAGGGGTGTGCCCATGCTACAGCTTCTTGGAGCCACAGGAGTGAGCTGGGTGGCAGATGGACTCCAAAGAAGGAAAGCAGCTTGGAAAATGGGTTGGCCAGAGATACTAGTCTTCTCTGAACACCTCATACACCCCAGAGGACTAACAAGTGCTTCTTGATTTGATGTATTCATTTTTATCATCAATGCTCTCTTTGTCTTCATGACTTTCTTTGTTCTTTCACTTCAGCTCTTTCCACAATGTCTTTGATTATAGGCAGCCTCAGATTTTATATAAATTGTAGGGGGAAACTTTTATGTAAGTTCCTTTTACATAAGTGCTCTGTGTTAAGAGCAATACATGTCTAGAGCTTACAGTGTCTATGTTTTGACTAGTGGTGAAAACTGTCCTGTTCTCTTAAGTTGCTTTAATTCTTCCTCCTATACATCAGTAGGTACATGCTCCTTTAGAATCTCATTCCTACCTTCCCAATTCCTTGCATCCTTCCTTCTGAAGTTCCCCCTCAAGCACAAAAAAGCAGGTGAAGGAAGTAGAAACCAATCTAGTTCCTTTTCTCCTCTCCTTTAAGGGCAGAGTTCATTCAAATTTAAATATAACTAAAATGATAAATGATAAAAAGAAACCCCCTTGCCACAAAGGCAGCTAATTTTGCCAAGTAGTTACTTACCTGCCTGTCCATGGAGAACAATTCCTATCACACACTCACACTCTCATACACACACACACACACACACACACACACACACACACACACACAGAAAGGTATGGACTGGTGAGTCATTTTTCACTCTATCACCAAGCTCAGAACAGAATACTAGGTTTTTTCTACTTTCAGGAAAAGGAAGAAAGAGGAGAAGCAATTTTTTAATCTATTTTTTTTAATTCAGAGAGATTTTATTTTCCCAATTACATGTAATAATAATTTTAACATGTTTTCCAAAATTATAAGATCCAAACCCTCTCCCTCCCTCGATTTCCTCTCTCCACTTGAGATGGTCAGCAATTCGATCTGGGTCATACATGTATTATCACGCAAAATCCACTTCCATATTGGTCATTGTTGTAAGAGCACACTCATACAAAACTCAAACTCCAAAATAAAACTGTAAATAAACTGATATGAAAGATAATATGCCTTGATCTGCATCTGACTCCAACAATTCTCTGGAGGTGGATAGCGTTCCTCATCAAAAGTCCTTTGGAATTGTCCGAGATCATTGTATTGCTGACAGTAGCTAAGTATTTCACAGTTGATCATCAGAACATCCTGCTATTACCGTGTACATTTATGTATGAACCAACATATTTATCTTATTTTGGGACAGCTGTCCCCACTCTTTCACTCATCTTCATCTTTCCTTTCCTACTGCTGCCTACAAACATTTTCACATCTCTTCCATTATCAAAAGACCCTCATTTGATCTGCCAATCCCTTCTAGCTATTGTCTTATATTTCTCTTCCCTTTTATAGCTAAATTATTTTTAATTTAAATTTGTTACATTAAAAAACCCAAGTAACTCCCTCTCCCCCTGCTCCCCCCCCCACCATTAGAGAAGGCATCATTTGGCAAAAAAAGATAAACGTATATATAAAACTATATCTTATTTATTTCGATGTATCAGTTCTTTCTCTGGAGGTGGACATATATGAGTCATTCTTCAAATAATATTCTGTTGCTATATATAATATTTTCTTGGTTCTTCCTGTTTCACTCTTCCTAATTTCATGTAGGTCTTTCCATGTGTTTTTTTTTCATTAACCTGCTCATAATTTTTTATGGTGCAGTATTATTCTTTCACAAGCATATGCCACAAATAGTTTAGCTGTTCCCCTTCAATTTCTAATTCTTTGCCATCACAAAGAGAGCTGCTATAAATATTTTAGAACATACTAGGTTTTTTCCTTTCTCCCCATCACCTTAGGAAACAAACCTAAGAGTGGTATTGCTGGGTCAAAAGGTATACACAGTTGTGTAAGTCTTTGGGTATAATTCCAGATTGTGTAGCTAAACTTCTAGAAGACCATCTAGACCTGACATCTATTTCTTTCTTTCTTTTTTTTTTTTTTAAACCCTTACCTTCCGTCTTGGAGTCAATACTGTGTATTGGCTCTAAGGCAGAAGAGTGGTAAGGGTAGGCAATGGGGGTCAAGTGACTTGCCCAGGGTCACACAGCTGGGAAGTGACTGAGGCCAGATTTGAACCCAGGACCTCCTGTCTCTAGGCCTGGCTCTCAATCTACTTAGTTACCCAGCTGCCCCCCATCTATTTCTTTTTATCTCTATTTCTTCTTAACTCTCTATGGTCTTGCTTAGGACCTGATGGTTCAACTGAATAGTTTCCTACAAAGTTACAAATGATGTCTAAATTGTTCAATCAAATGTTTTCAAGTTACCTAGCAACTCCCGTCCATCCTCCCCTTAACTGGCAAAATGATCTTAAAGCACAGATCTTACCCAGTCCTCCCTCTAGGTCCCATCAGCCCAGCCGATTACCACCCTCTAACCGTCTGGTGAAAGGTGAAACCAAGAGCTCCCAAACCTCCATTTTAGGAGGGAGCTCAGCTCACATCTCTTTTCTCACCTGGTTTCACAATTCTGGAATAATCTCTGACCTCGCTGCAGTGTTGGGTCCCTTCCCTGCACCCCTTTTGCCCCTCCCTTTACATCTCTTCCTCTTTTTTATTTTTGAAATATTTTTCCATATTGACATGATTCATTTTCTTTCCCTCCCCTCTTTTCTCCTTCCTCCCAGAGCCGACAAGCAATCCCACTGCATAGTACAAATGTTATCACTTGATGCCTATTTCATTATTTATTTTTGCCCTAGAGCAATCTTTTAAAGCCAAAACCCCAATTCATATACTCAAATGTACAAGTGATAAGTGAGCAATCATATGTTTTTCTTTTGTGTTTCTACTCCCACGGTTCTTTCTCATAAGTCCTTCAGGAGTGTCCTGGTATTGCATTGCTGCTAGTAGAGAAGTTCATTACATTGAATTATTCCACAATATTTTACTTTCTGTGTACAATGTTTTCCTGGTTCTGTCCATTTCACTCTGCATCAATTCATGTAGGTCTTTCCAGTTCATATAGAATCCTTCCAGTTCATCATTCCTTACAGCATAATAGTATTCCATCACCATCAGATACCACAATTTGTTCAGCCATTCCCCAATCAAGGGACACTCCCTCATTTTCCAATTTTTTGCTACCTCATAAAGTGTGGCTATAAATATTTTTATATGGACATTTTTTGTTATTGTCTCTTAGGGGTTCAAACCCAGTCATTGCCTCCTTTTGGGTGCTGCCTGCCCCCTAAAGATTATAAGCTCTTTGAGGGCAGAAATCATCTTTCCCTTTTTCTTATTTATATCCCTAGTGCTTAGCATTGTGCCTGGCACCCCAGAGACAATAAATGTTTATTTACTATTGACTCACCTCTAAAAGGGTTTGGTAGAAACAGCACAGGAATATATGAAACATGAATATATAAAATGAGTTTTGTGAAATGATGAATAAAATTAGTTCTGTGAATATGTATATATGAAATGAATTTTGTGAGTCAAGGATATAACGATGATTAAAAATATATATATTTTTTTACCTTCCATCTTAGAATCAATGTTGTGTATATTGGCTCTAAGGCAAAAAGTAGTGGTAATTCTTGGTCAAAAGATATGCATACCACTGCTGAGTTTATACCCCAAAGAGATAACAAGGGAAAAGACTTGTACAAAAATATTTATATTTATATTTTGACATACCATGCTCAAAAGGTTTGCCAAAAAACCAAGCATAACTCAGATGGTGTATCACTTCAAGAAAAAAACATTTTTTATATTTATAGTTTAAATAACAAAAATGCATAATTGTAATATATAACTGTATTTAATTAACCAAAATAGGTAAATTAATATAGGTAGAATTGCCAACTATAGTGCACGAAGTGTCTACACTACCCTATAGCAAATGTTTCATCCATGGCAGGCGGCCCCATACTTCTCTGTATGCAGCTGCGTGTCATTGAAAATGGCTATGCATGTCAGTGCTGACACACATATGATAGGTTTGCCATCACCGGGCTAGGCCATGGGTGTTAAGTGACTTGCCCAGGGTCACCTTGCAAGGAAGTGTCTGAGGCCAGAGGCCAGATTTGAAGCCATTTTGAGGTATGGCTCTCTATCCATTGAGCCACCCAGCTACCCCTAAAAATAATTTTCTAACCTAGATTCAGGTAGTTCTCTGGGTCTCTCTGTACCTCCCACTTTAAAGGCAGTTTCAAGGAGATGCTTGGGGGGAAAAACTATCACCTCATGGCAAGTTTGTAAAACCATAGACGTAGAGCAAACATCCAACCCTTATGAAGTCTTTTGCTTGTATTACCATATAAAACTCCCTGTCCACCTCCCCGGTGGCTCTCTAGAGGCCATTAAAAGCAGTGAACCTTAAGGCCCAGAAAAGGGGAGGAATTCTTGGAAAAGCCACGTGTAAACTGTGGCCCTCCACAGCCAGATCTCCAGCCCCGAAGGCAGAGCTTCATCTGCCAGATAAATTTCATACCAGCTTGTTGGGGGGGGGGGGGGGGGGGGGGTGGTTAACGCGGGCTCCGCTGCAAGACGGACTTTTAACATTTTTTGAAAGTTTCCTATTTGACATGACTCAAAAGATCAGGAAACACGCTTTTAAAATGCACGAGGGGGTGAACTGACTTTTCATAAGGTTTCCTCGGGTTTCTCTTGGCTCTTAATGGTACAAAGGTGCTTCGTAAAATCTGTTACATGACGGCGAGGTGTCCGCTGCCCTCCCCAATTCTTCCTGGCCAGGCTTTGCTAGGATGCGAATGTAGTCATTCCCGGAGCCCCTCTCCCTTCTCCCTTCTTCCGGCCACTCCTCAGCACTGCCGCCAGAGGGCGCCGAAGGGCCAGAAGAGCAGATGAAACCATTTAAAATGGGAGGATTTCGGAGCTGGAAAGCCCCGTGAGTCCAGCAAGTCCAACCCCCTCCATTTCACAGATTAGGCAACAAGAAAGGAATATTCCAGGTTACACAGCTAAGAAGAGCCAAAGTCAGGACTCCAGCTCGGGGTCCTGATCGTCGCCACCTCCCCTGCCCCTTTTGGGTCAATTCCCGCTCCACTTGTACTCGGGAATCAGAAAGCATTCCTAGATGATTCAGTAGAAAGGAAAACCTAATTCAGAAGAAAAACTCGGGAAGGAGAATGACAGCCCGGGGTTAAGAGGGCTGGAGGAGGAGGCGGAGAATTGGGGCTCTGGGAATGATTGAATTTTTCTGGGTCTCTTCCTCATTTGTAAAAAATAAAAGGGAGGGGTCTAGACTAGAGGATCTCTACTGGAGATCTTTGTAGCGCTAAAGCCTGATTCTATAACAGAATACCCTCTCAAGATTCTCTTTTCATGATAATACACGGTACATATTTCTGGAAATCATGAATAATGAATAAGAATATAAATCATGAATGATTAATAATATGGACATATTATTAAGAATATAATAATACATAATAATAATA
Source organism: Gracilinanus agilis (assembly GCF_016433145.1). Lineage (NCBI taxonomy): Eukaryota > Metazoa > Chordata > Mammalia > Didelphimorphia > Didelphidae > Gracilinanus > Gracilinanus agilis. The sequence continues at coordinate 541,427,437 of NC_058130.1, read as the reverse complement.
ATATAAAATAATAATCATTAAGATGCACCATGACAAATAAAGTCATTTCATTTTTCTTTGAAATTTCGGTTTGCTGAAAAATTCTCCAGATGGACTCCAGGTGGATTTGAGAAGGCACAGGAGAAATCTTACCTAACGGCTGACATCTCATGGAAGGCTTTGAAATAGGTTAAGTACAATTCTAATGTCCTGGTTCTTCCCCAGGTATTTAATATCCTTGGGAGTGAAAGAGGACACTTGTTGTTTCTGAGTCCTTCAGGGACATCTTGGTTTTTTAGGACTTAAACAAATAACATACAGAGAGTAACATTCTCCCTTGCGTTCTCATACTGGGTGTGCAAAAGAAAACATCAGCCAGAAGACCGTTAAGAAGTCATTGCATTGGGGTTAGGTGGGTGTCTCAGTGGATAGAGAGCCAGATCTGGAGAAAAAGGGGGTGCTGGGTTCAAATTTGGCCTCAGACACTTTCTAGCTATGTGAACCTGCGCAAGTCACTTAACCCCAATGCCTAGCCCTTGCCTGCTCTTCCACCTTGGAACTAAGACTTTATCTGAATTCTAAGACGGAAGATTAGGATTAAAAAAAAAAAAGTCATTCATTGATCACTTGCATTGTTTCCCCTGGAGCAGCAGATTCCGGGTCTGCAGGTAGGAAAACTTAAGTTCAAATCTGGGCTCTGGTGCTAAGTGGTAGCTATACAACCCTGGGCAAATCGCTTTGACCCTGTTTGCCTCTGTTTCCTCATCTGCAAAATCAGCCCGAGAGGGAAATGTCAAGCCACTTCAGTGTCTTGCCAAAAAAACCTCAAATGGGTTTATGAAGACTTGGAAAAAACTGAACAACAACAGTGATTTTCTCTGGCAATCTACTCTCCTGAGAGTGAAAGTACAGGCAGGAAAGGAAAGACAAGACAAGCCCACTGGCCACCCCCACTCCCCAACTAGTATCTCTAGCTTGAGGCATTTTAGAATTGGAGAGCTCACTTCCTCTAGCATTGTCCTTGGGTTGTTTCAGTGGTGTCTGACTCTTCATGACCCCATTTTAGGGTTTTCTTGGCAGAGATACTGGAATGGTTTGCCATTTCCTCCTCCAGCTCATTTTACAGATGAAGAAACGGAGATAAACAGGGTTAAATGACTTGCTCAGAGTCGCTTAGCTAGTAGGTGTCGGAGCCTAAATTTGAACTCTGAAAGATGGGTCTTCCCAATTCCAGACTAGGTGCTCTGTCCAGTTTACAAACACCTAGCTGTCCTACTTTGTAATAACCAACTAAAATATTGCACAGATACCACTGCTTATTTCCTTTTCCCCATGGGACTTAGAAACCTGAAGGAATGTCTCCTTAGACAAGGTGAATGGCAGGAGGCACTGTATGAACCTACTAGAAAGCAGATGGAGTAGAAATCAGGAGATATGAACATACAGGGCCTCAGTCTTGTCATCTATAAAATGGGGATGGGGGATGGCGATTGGACCAGATGCCTTTTAGCCCTGCCACCCCAAGACTAGATTGGTTTATGCTAACCTTTCCACTCTCTATTTCTTGTGATATGAACGCCGCTGCTCTACCAACAGCAGTACCTGTCTAGTGTAATCCAAATGAAAATAATTTTCTAATTTGAGCCAATGCTGACAGTTCCTATTCTTAGTGCTTTTAAAAGAAGCCTTTCTCAATCCCCTTCACTGATAGTGTTTTCTTTTTTCTGCTGATCACCTCCAATTTAGCCTATCTACATCTTGCAGCTCTTTGTGTGAGTTCCTTGAGAGAAAGGACTTTTTTTTTTTTTTTGCTTTTCTTTGTATGCTCAGGGCTTAACATGGTACCTGGTAACACTAATAAATATTTATTGACTGATTGGCTCCTGCCCATCTAAAGTGTAATTGTGTGTGTGTGTGTGTGTGTGTGTGTGTGTGTGTGTGTGTGTGTGTGTGCTTTAAAGCTGACTTTGGGTTTTCATTTTTCTGTTAATATGTGTTAGCCTCTTACCTTGAAAAGATTTTCTTAGGTTTTCTGAGTTTGATCCCTGGATTCTGGTCTGTCAAGTCAGTTATTAGTCAAAAAAGAAAGCCAATCAATTTTGTATGTTTCCCCTTCCTGATTTAGCCAGTCTAAGGAGTCAAAATCACCAAACTGTTTTGTTTGGATGGAAATGATCTTCTAGCAAAGCACAGAAAACAAGCTTGTAGTTAAAAAAAAAAAAAAAGCCAGAGAGAAAGATCTATAGAGAATTTTCATTTCCCTTTGCTAATGACCCACCAGGAATGTTATTTGGTCTTCCTAAAATGTCTTTTCCTTTCCTTTGTATCAGAAGTTTCTTAACTAGGAATCTGTAAACCTGTTTTCTAAAAATATTCTGACAACTCCAGGAAGGGGAAAGAAAGAGGGAAAGGAGACAACAAGAATCATGTAACCATGGAAAAAGATTTAAAAACAAAAATTTTAAAATATATATATTGACAACTATATTTTGATATAATTAGTTTCCTTTGTAATCTTCTGTATTTTTTTTTCTTAAACCCTTACCTTCCGTCTTGGAGTCAATACTGTGTGTTGGCTCCAAGGCAGAAGAGTGGTAAGGGTAGGCAATGGGGGTCAAGTGACTTGCCCAGGGTCACACAGCTGGATCTTCTGTACTTTTTACATTTAAAAGCATTATTCTGAGGAGTTCATAGATGACCACCAGACTGCCAAAGGTTTCCATGACCAAAAAAAGGTTGAATCCCTGCTCTATACATATTCAAATCCTATTTAACTTATTAACTCAAGCTCCACTACCTCTCTACTGCCTTTTCCTATGATTCTAGCTACTCCTGAAAATCTCTTTTCTGTACTCCTCATAATCTTCATCCATATCAATAATTTGAGCATCTAATCAGACCTAGCCTTGTATGTGTCCTATTTGGCCCTTCCTACATACCATAAAGATTACAAGGTCCATCCAACCTCTTATTCTTTTTCTTTTTTTTTTTTAAGGCTGAGTTTAATTACAAAGTCCCACTGAATGAAAAATCACATTTTTCATACCTCTGGAGCCAAAGGCCCAGGACAGAATTCTACTTGGGGCCTCCAGCCCATGGGTGAGGACAGTGGTATGGCATTTAAAATAGATACTAAATTAATTATTTGTTGAATGAATCAATATGGGAAAAAACCCTCTGATTTGAATTAAGTCAAATTGAGATACAAATGAATTTGTTAAGACAAAAACCGTGGTATATTTAAATATTCCACCCCACCCCCAACCACTTTTTTTTTTTTTAACCAAAAGAGCCTTTACTCTCTATCCTGTTACCTTCAGAAACATCCTTTGAGGCTGCTTAAGTGTCTACCAGTGTAGACAAATGTGTCAAATGTTTGGTGTTAAACAAAAATGGAAATTGGCAAACGAGGCAAATAAAGCAGAGTTAAACTCATTCACTTAGTAATTCTGTGACCTTGCTTTGATGGCCAGGGGTCATGTAAAGTAAGTTAACTGGAAAAAGCACCTTTGAAAATTTCAAGGTAGTTTCCTTAAGTAGAAAAATTGAATTTCTGACTAAACTGCTTAGATCATGGTCACCAGAGTATGGGATGAGGCTGCTAAATCAGTCTGCTTGGGCAAGGGAAAAAGACTTCACTTTCCATATTTTTTTTTAAAGCGTAAAAGGGGCAGCAAGTTGGCAGCAAGGTGGTTCAGTGGATTGAGAGCTAGGCCTAGACACTGGAGGTCCTGAGTTCAAATTGGGCCTCAGACACTTCCTGGGCAAGTCACATATCCCGCTTTGCTCAGTTCTTACCACTCACTATTGATTCTAAGACAGAAAGTAAGAGTTACTTAAAAAAAAAAAAGATAAAAGAAAATGTTGGCAATTTTTAAAAGAGTAATTATCTTTTATTTGCTCTTATTTGTCTGCAACCTGTGAGCCTGGATGTGCCATGTGGAATGTACTGTTTGTCTTTGGCAAATGTAACATGAAGCCACACTCCTTGTTGGCAGCTGGTTACAGGACTGGTGGTGTATTCCTTTCTCCATTACTCAGTTTACTTTCTTGAACCTGAAATGGAGTGGAATTTCAATGTAAAGTGACCGATTAGTGGCAGGGCTCAATTGAAGCCTTTCATTAAATTTAATCCCTGATCTCAAAACATTTTGTTTCTAAGAAAAGTATTATGAGGTTTCTTGGATGTCACAAAGCTCAAACCAGTGAGCCAAAGAAACCTGCCAGCTAATGGCATTTTTTAAGTGATCCATGGCATGCCAAAATAGGACTACACATCTTCAGGGGACTAGCTTCTGAAAGAGAGCCCTGCAACAAGACCAATGGAGAAAGTGGAGTTTACTGCTTTAGACAGAGCACTCAAGATTCAATAAGAAAACTCCAAGAGGTCTAGAACTGGATTCTGTCCCACTTGTATTCCTCCACTGGTGTTTATGATTATCATAGTACCTTATATTTGAGAAGCACAAAATAATAAACTGAATGAGTGAATATCATTTCAGTGACAAAAAGTAGCATTATTGTTCTTGCCTCTGACACCAGCACTGAGAATGTTTCTTCCTCTGCAAATTGGGGCTGATAATACTTAAGTTGCTTACTTATCTGTCTCACAGAATTGCTTTGGGAAAAGCAGTGATGTAAAGTGAGCTTTGAGAAAAGAGTCAGCATGGTACCATGGTGAGGGGATAAGGATTTGGTGTTAGAAGACATAGATTCCAATCCCAGCTCTGGTCTATCCAGGATTTCCATAACCACAAGCAGACACTTAACTTGAGGGAGGTGACCGTTTTCAGAAAGGTAACAGTATTTTATGTCAGTCTCTAAAGAAAGAAGGGACCATTAGAAGGCTTTAAAGAGGCTCCAAGTAGAATTCTATCCTGGGTAATTTGTAAATGAACTCAACCTTTCAAACATAGGATATTTTCATGTGGTTTGACTTATTATGCACTCCTAAGATATACACTTATCTAGCAGTTCCATCCACCAAGGCCTTGATGAGTCTATTATCCAATTTCATATCAACAGTCAGGGAAAACTGGTTTCAAGAAGAAAAAAGGGATGGGTGGTGTAAGTGTGATTCAGTTGCCTAAATGAGGGAAGGGGATGCTTAGCTGCCACATGTAAATTATAGGCTCACAGTTTTTAGAGCTGGAAGAAAATTTAGAGATCAACCCCTTCATTTTATAGGCAAGGAAGACTAAAGATTAGGAAATAACTTTCCCAAAGTCAGGCAGATACAACAATAAAGACAGAATTTGAAGTCAGAACACCAAATTCAGTTCTCTTTCCATCATTATCTATCAAAGTTCACAGACTTAAGTTTTTTAAAAATGTGTTTGGGAGCAGCTAAGTTGCTCATTGGATTGCGAGCCAGGGCAAGGATGGGAGGTCCTAGGTCCAAATTTGGCCTCAGCCACTGTGTGACCCTGGCTGGGCAAGTCACTTAATCCCTATAACCTAGCCCTTACCTCTCCTCTACCTTGGAACCAAATACATACACTGTACTGATTCTAAGACAGAGGTAAGGGTTTTTTAAAAAGTGTTTTTTACTTTGGTGAACTATAAAAATGGTGCATCAATGAATCTTTGACAATCCTCTTATATCACTGGAAGTGATTTTTACTTGCATGTACACTTACTTGCTCCACAGAACTCAAATTAAGACTTCAGCTTAGACAAACCCACCTGGATCATGTTTGTGATCTTTCTCACTTGGGAGAAGGGGAGAGACAGAGAGAGAGAGAGAGAGAGAGAGAGAGAGAGAGACAGAGAGAGAG
>NC_058130.1:541372158-541420744 GCF_016433145.1 Gracilinanus agilis | reverse complement strand
GAGAGAGAGAGAGAGAGAGAGAGAGAGAGAGAGAGAGAGAGAGATTGAGATTCTCTGAAAGGCAGAGGGAGGAGAGAGGAGCTATTCCAAACCTCCCGCCCCCTGTGCAGACAAGCCTCCCCCCACCCTCTCTCCTCCTCTTCCTCCTCCTCCTCCTCTTCCTCCTCCCCCCCTCCGGCCGGTCGTTGGCTGCAGCTTTGTTTTCCTCCCAGGTTTCATTTCCCACACGTGATACTGTGTTATTGCAAAGAGCGCTTCGTAGCGTTAGCGCAGGGCGAGTGCACCTATAAATACTAATAACAGCGGCCAAGAAGAGAAGAGAGGGAGCGAGGCGAGGCGGCAGAAAGAGAAGAGGAAGAGAAGGGGAGGAAGGTTAAGAGAGAGAGAACAAGCGTACCCGCAAGTTCTCCGGCGGAGGCCCCCCACCCGCCCCTCGGTGCACCCTGGGCCAGAGCGGGGCAGAGGGAGGCTCGCATGCCATGCCACGCGGGGGGCCGGAGCGCGGTAGCTGCGGCCGCGCACGCTGCTACTGCTGCTGCTGCCGCCGCCGCCGCTGCTGCCGCCGGCCCCCGTCTCCCTTCCCTAGCTTAGCCCTCCCGCGCCTCCTCGTTATATCGGGGCATCGCTGAAAACGGAGACAATGGCGGCGGCGGCGGCTGCAGCGGCCACCACCGCCACCGCCACCAGCTGCAGCAGCAGCAGCAGCAGCAGCAAGAGCACCAGCAGCGGCGGCGGCGGCGGCGGCTGCTGCAGACCGAACCCCCCAGGAAGCAGCGCATGGACCCACGGCGCCGGCAGGCTGCCCTCTCCTTCCTCACCAACATCTCTCTGGACGGGCGGCCCACGCTGCAGAGCGAGGACTGGGGCAGCGGCGAGGAGAGCGGCGCGGCCAAGTCCGGGACAGGCGGCGCCGCGGGCGGCGGAGGCGGTGGCGTCCGGGCTCGGCTCAGCCTGCTCTCGGGGGCAGACAAGGGCAGCTTCTACCCGCCCGCGGCGGCAGCAGCAGCTGGAGGAACTGCTTGTGCGCTGCAGCAGCAGCAGCAGCAGCAGCAGCAGCAGCAGCTGGGCACTTATCCCACTGCGGCAGTGCCCCACTACGGGGGTGCCCGGGGGCTGATGAGCCCTCAGAGTGTAGACCGGGCACCAGGGGAGCAGTCTCCAGCAAGCCGGCAGCCACCTCCCCCTCCGCTCCAGCAGCTTCAGCAGCAACAGCAACTGCGTGACGGGCCGGGGGAGGGAGGGGAGGAGGAGTTGGAGGAAGACGATGCCTTTGCCCCGGTACAGGTGCCGGCGGCCACTTTCTTGGGCTCCGGGACACCAGGGGTTGTTGGGAGCGGCAGCCGGAGCCGCCTCAACTCCTTCACTCAGGGAATCCTGCCCATCTCCTTCTCCAGACAGACCTCGCAGAACTATTGCTGTCTTGAGCAGTCGGGGCAGGTGGGCGCCTTCGAGCAGCTGCAGAGGTCCCGGTGAGTAGGGGGGAATCACACACTTTGCATCCACCTCTTTCGTCTTCTGACCCTCCCGGCTGGAGGCTTCGGATGCCTCCCCATACCCTGTGGGATCCTTGCACGTTTTAACATCCTCCGCTCCCCTGCACCTAGAACACAGAGCTCCTGCTGACTCTCGGGCCTGGAGCTCTGGGTCTCCTTCCAATTCCCCTGTGGGATCCTGGCTTTTTTTGTTTTGGTTGGCCCAAGTGCTTAAACTCTATGTGCACGTGGAAAAATAAGGAGGAGGGGTGTGCATAAAACATGTATATAACAGGAGCACCCAAATACATAGAACATGAGCACTCATGCAACATGGATGGAGTGGTTGGATGATCTCATTAAAAAAAAAAAAAAAGCTTACACCAAAATCTTCCATCACAAGAGGGAGATCACTAACTTCCTGAAATCCCATCCAGAATGTGAGAGGCACCCTCCCCACTTTCTCAGACTTGGCAGGGCTGGAAGTGGAACAGACAAAAGTTGGCTTCTTAAAACCTCCCTGCCTTCACCCCCGCCCTCCTGGCTTTGTGCATGTGTATGAGGAAATTTAAAACTTGTTGCAAAAATACTTTGAAATGCTCCCAAGAGGTCCCTGGCTTAGGAAGCTTTCACATGTCACGTTCAGACTCTTAGGGCTCTTCCCTCTATTTGTCCATATTTGTTTTTACTTTTTCTAAGTCGTCCTCAGTAAGTAGACTTCATATGGCCCCTGGGTGATGGGAAAACACTGGACAGCTTTAATTTACCTAGAAATTTTGCTGCAGAAGTAGTTGAGCAAGTACAGGTTCAGGTGGAAAGGTATTCCTAGAAGCCCATTAGAGTTTACAGTGAAAACATAAAGTATTGGGCATGGCAGTACCTTTGTTTATTACCTAGGTAACAACTGAAGCATGTCAGAGGCATGTAGAGCCTTGTGTATTCTGTTCTTGGGCACATGGTGGTGGGAAGTGAGGAGATGAAATAGGAAAGGAATACTGGTAAGAGACAAGAATCTGGAAGGAGCTGCCACCTTTTATGAGCAAGGAGTTGGCAAGGCTGCCAATCATATCTAAATGCTCTTCTAACCTGTGTCTGTAGAATAATGGGGCTCCTGTACCAACCATTGCCACTTTTAGAATCACAAGCAATGGGAGGAGAAAGTGTTACTTTGCCAAAACTCTGCCTTTTACCCTGACTCCCCCAAAGGGAATCTGAAAAGCAATCCTTTTACCTACCAGAAAATTAATTCATCTGTCCCAGCCTGCAAAATGGGAAAAGAACAGAGCTTGTGGAGAATTATTTTTCCTATTCTAGTTTATTCCCAGATGGATGAAATCAGTTGAGAGGGGTCATCCTAATACTACAGGGCTCAAATTTGGCTGAAATGTCCATTTTACCTAGACAGCCTTGGCAATGCATTATTGAATTAGTGAGAGAGCCCCAAGTGTGACAGCCCTGAACAGAAAACTGTTGTTTGAACACACATCTCCCCATTAGCTGGATGAGTGCAATCTGAGTTGAACTTGTTCATTTATGAGAGAGAAATGCACACTCAGCAGTTTCTTGGCAGCTCAGACGTCACCACTTGACCTGACTGAGCTGCCTGATAATGACTGCCAACTCTGGGAGGCGATAGGGTAATGACAGGAGTTCTAAAGACCCTGCCGTCCCAAACAAATTGTGTCAGGCCATAGGGGTTATCTTGTTTCTCTTGATAGGAGCAGATGAATTTCAAGTGCCTAGAACTACAAGGGAAAGGAAAGAGCCACATTTCTTCACAAAATGATTTGCCTCCTGTTTTTTCTCTTGCAAACTTTAATCTGGAAATACCAATAATCTTTTTTTTTTTTTTGCACATTTATCCTCATAAACCAAAGTAAAGTTTCCTTAGGACGGAGTCACTGGTCTTATATTTGTATATGTCCCAAGGTAGTGTTCACTAGGTTCTTCCCCCCCCCCCCCCCCCAGTATTTTTCAAGATGAGATGAACAAGTTGAATGTAAGGTGATTTGGTTATCTCAGAGGTCACATGAAGCTGTCTCCCTATACTTTTACACAATCCACATGGAGTATATTGTTCTGAGATCTTCTCCTAATCACTGGCACTAAAGAGATCAGGTATGGACCAGGGAGGAGAAAGGACCAGCGATTTTGCTTAGTGGGGGAAACTCATTGGTGAGAAACTTATTTGACTGTTCATTACACATAAGAATTTCCCCTGCTCACAACCTTACAGAGATACCTAAGTTCTAAGAGGTGAGTTGACTTTCCTGGAGTTAGAATCAATATGTGTCTTGGATGGGACTTGAATTATCTGTTATGCTAGTCAGTCAGTCTGTCTGTCTGCCTCTGTCTTTGACAGAATGCAATTAAATTGAATGGGGCAGGAGACTTTTATTGGATAGAGTACTGTGATTCAAGAATGTTTTCGTCCAGGAAATAGATTAGCAGAATTACTTGGCCCCACATTGTAGAACTTTTAAACTTGAACAGTATCAGGAGGTTTACATGGTCTCTTTGGGGGCAGAATACCAGAAGGATGCTCCAATAAAGGAACACCCTGACATAGAACTTTGTTAGACTTCTGTCTCTTATGAACAGCATATTCATAACACTTGTCATCAGCTTAACTAAATAAAGTACTGGCTGGTAAATCCGCTTGCCCCAGAGCCCAAGGCTGGCAATCTGTCAGACTTAAAGAATCTTGATCTTCGTTTCCCCCCAGGGTGTCCCATTTTAAGAAAAACACACTGTTCTACTTAATAGTTATGATTCTGAAAAGTTATTTAAAAATTTTTTAAGTAACTGTAATTTTATTATTTTTTTTAAAGACTAAGAGAACTTGCTATTAAGGCAGGACAAGAAGCATTTACTAAGTGGGGACTATGTGCCAATCACTCTGCTATGCACTTAGGATACAAACACAACTGAAAGAGTAAAACAACTCCTGCAATCAAGGAGCTTATATTCTTATGGGGGAAGATAACATACCAGAGGGAACTGAAGGGGGGTGGGAAGGAGAAGCACCCTTAAAGGAACATGGTATTGAAGTCCAAAAAGTCAGAAGCAGAGCAGGGAGGGGAAGAAAGGTGGGCCGGCCAGCCCGTCTCCCTCCCCAAAATGAATGTCCCAGGGAGAAAGGGGCCAGCAGAGTGGGTGGACATTTGAGGGTGAGGAGGCCTTGCGGGGCAGATGGATGGTCCAGGGTGAAATGGCTGTGTATCTATGTATCATTTTTGCTGAAATGATAAATTTTGACATTTATCATCAAAATAAATGATAAAAATTGATCTCCTAATACTCATTCTAATTATTGTTAGGCTTCCTGGATTGGGAAATGTCATGGAAAGATGGGATTGATAGTGGAGGGTCCATGCTAAAGATGGTTCATTGGTATCATCCCCCAACTCCCTATGGATTTTTCAGGGTGAACCTTCAATGCAACAAGACCTAGTAGGTGACCAGTTAGAAAAATAGTATTTTCTTCCTACTGGCCCTACAAGAATCTTTTCAATTTTTAATGGCCCTGCAAGAATCTTTTCATTCTTTCCCTTCACATACAAAATGAAATCAAGGGTTTGGCAATTATAGTAATTTTGGGGGCTTCTAGTACACATTTTACTCCTTGTATCAGATATGATTAGGAAATCTAAAGTGAAAGCATTTTTTCTTCGTTTTTAGGATATTAATCTTACCTTTCTACTTTATGACAATTTATTGTCTCTCCTAGGGGGAGGGGTAGTCAGATTATTTGCAAGCTTCTTTTTTCCTTTTTTTTTTTTTTTTCTAATTCAGAGGATCCTGTTACATTTCTATTTTCTAAATCAGTGTTATCAAACAAATAGAAACAGGACTACTAAATCTTAACATAAGGATTTTTGCATCCTCACGTTAATTTAGAAAACCACATACTGGAGCAGCTAGGTGGCTGAGTACTTAGAGAGCCAGGCCTAGAGAAGGGAGGTCCTGGGTTCAAATATGGCCTCAGATTCTTCCTGATTGTGTGACTCTGGGTGAGTCACTTAACCCAATTGCTTAACCCTTACCACTCATTCTGCCTCAGAACCTATAATCTATACTTACTATCAATTCTAAGGCAGAAAGTAAGGGTTAAAAAAAGATCTATTATCGTTAGCTATGTTTTATTGTATTTTTATTTATTTTGTTAAATGCCCAATTATGTTTGCCAGCTGACCATGTGATTGACATCTCTGAAAGCACTGCTGCACCTGTGTTAGCAGTGGGCCATGATGGGAGCAGACATCCCATGAGGCATGTCATGTGCATCCTTAGCTAGAGGACAGGGACCTCTTCTTGTCAAGGCAATGGAACTAGCCTTATGTCTTGGACATAAGATGTGCTCAATAAATGTTTTTTGAGCATTTGATAAATGCTTTGTTAAAGCTAGGTTTCTGCCATGCTGATGCAATTGCCATTATCTTTTCTCTGTTCCTCTGGTTCTTTTTACTTTTTTAAATCACCCTATTAAATTAGGGGTGGAGGGGAAAGAAATGGGGAGGTGGAGGTAAGCAGGGAAGGGAAATTTAGCAAGCTCCTCCAACATGACTCCCCTTTGCCCGTCTCCACTTTGTTCTAGCTTGTTTGAAAGTTTCTATGGCATCCAGTTAATTTTATTGATCCGGAAGGCTGATGGTGATTGAGTTTTAAGCCTCCGGTAGGCTTAGATTTTGTGATTCCCTTTGTAGGCTAGAACAACCAAAGTAGAAAACCAGAATGGATGTTTTCTTCCAACCTGGAGTGTCTGGTTAGAAAGTGCATGCATGCCTTTCATATTTGTACGGTTTTTAGAAGAGAAAGATAGAGATAGAGAGAATATGTTTGTGGTTTAAATATGTGCTACTAGCTAGTGGCACAATAGATAAAGCCCTGGGTTTGGAGTCAGGAAAACTTGAATTCAAATCCAGCCTCAGATACTTACTAGCAATGTGACCTTGGGCAAGTCTTTTTGCCCTATTTGCCCCAGTTTCTTCATCTGTAAAAGGAGTTGGAGAAGGAAATGGCAAACTATTCTAGTATCTTTGCCAAGAAAACCCCAAATGGATCACCAAGTGTCAGACATGACTAAAACGACTTGAACTACAAAGGAACATCTGTGATTGCTCTTGGTTACCTAAGTACCTACAGCTTACGTGGGACCCACTGCTTCTGTTTAAGCCAATGCAGTTCAGTACAGGGCACCTGTCATGTTGTTGAGCTAGGCAGTGATTCCAGAAACGGGCGCTACCGCCCCCTGGTGGGTGCTGCAGTGATCCAGGGGGGCAGTGGTGGCCACAGGTGCATTTATCTTTCCTATTAATTGCTATTAAAATTAAAAAAAATTAATTTCTGGAAAGGGGGTGGTAGGCCAAAAAAGTTTGGGAACCACTGAGCTAGAGTAAGGCAGGGGAAGAATCTTCATTCAATTCTAGAAGATACCCCCATGCTGAGAAAAATAATACAGACACATTTTTAGAGATGTTCCCAGTACTTTTTAAAAATATAAAATATAAGAAAACATATATAATACAGATATATAAAGACTCCTTCTAGTTCACCATTAATGTTTCATCTGTTTGTGCCCAGGTTTATTCTTTAGTCAAAGATCTGTCCATTGGATGGGTGGCAACTTGTTCTAGGGAATAGAAAGGATTTTGGATTAGGAATCTGAAGATTTGGATTGTCATTCTAGCTTTGCTGTGTGACCCTAGGACAAGTGACCTAATTTTTTGGAGTCTTAATTTATTCATCTATAAAATGTGGCAGTTGAGCCACACAATTCCTAAAACTCCTTCTGTCTCCAAAATTTAATAATATTTCTCATTTTAGACTCTCTAGGTGGAACTATTTGGGGTGTCCTACAGGTTGTGGGTACATTTTATTATACAATTGTCCCTTGCTATATCACGGTTCACTTATCCTGGCTTTACTGTATTGCGGGTTTAAAAATATATCTATCTATCTATATCTATCTCTATCTCTATCTCTATATCTATATATGTCTAATTCTGTATCAAGGAGTTTTCACTGTTATCGCAGGATTTTGCCAATGAATACCGTACTGTAACAGTGGAAATGCCATACACCACTGCGGCTTGTGCAACTTTGCCAACATGAGATTGTACGTGGCATGCTATTGGCTGAAAGGCGACCAACCACAGTGCTGTGTTCTGTATCCTGGGCGCTGATTGGCTCAGTGTTTATAAGAGTGTGGAAAAGGTTTATAGGAGAGTGGGAAGGGTTTATAAAGCCTTAAACAATAAAATATAAAAATGTGTATAATAAAATAAATATAATGCTGCTACTTGGCAGATTTTTACCTATCGTGGGGTCTCTGGAACATAACTCTCACAATAGGTGAGGGATCACTGTATCTTTATGGTATATTAAATTGTGGTCTGGTTATTTGATTAATCCATTCCCCACTTGCTTTCAGGGAACACAGTGCTGGGTTCTGAGAGAAAGATACAAAGAATTGGTACCCAGGAAAAACCATTCCTGAGTAAGGCTTGTCAAGGAACTATAAGGGATGCTGCAGAATGGGGACAGGGGCCCAGATTTGCAACAGAAAATGGTCATATGAATCAGAAGAATTGGTTTTCTTTTCTAACTTTTTGTTATTCTTCACTCATCTTTCATTTGTGCCAGACTCTTCGCAACCCCAGTTGGGTTTTCTTGGCAAAGATACTAGAGTGGTTCACCAGTTCCTCCTCTAGCTCATTTTTTACAGATAAGGAAACTGAGGCAAACAAAGTTAACTAATTTTGCCTAGGAAGTGTCTGAGGCCAGGTTTGAACTCAGGCCTGGCATTCTGAACACTGTGCCACCTTGCTGCCCCTATTCTAACCTTGCCAATTTCCTTAATGTGTGACAGTGGCCCAGTAGCCAAGCCTCCCTGGGTATCAGCTGTAAATAAAAATAGTTGGCTCTAAAGTAACACTTAACATTCAGTGACAGTGGGAAGAGGGCTGGCTCTGGAGGCAGAAGATATGAGTTTGGCTCCTATCTGTGACCCTTCTGTACTTCTCAGTGCCTCTCTGGCTCATTAGGTTCTTCATCCATAAAGTGAGAGTATTGGACTGTGTGAGAATCTGAGGTCCCTTCCAGGTCTAGACCTATGATTCTTATAACAAACCTATGAAGCTGTTGCTATAAGTGTTATCCCCGATTAAACTGAGATGATTAAACTGAGGCTCAAAAGGTAAAATGATTTGCTCCTGGTCACATAAAGGCAGACACTAGACCCAGGGTTTCCTGATTTGTGATTCCACCTCTCATTCTGCCTATCCCTTTTTGGATATCAAAAGGATGTGAGACCTATAAGGGATTTTGAGCTCTTTAGACACAAGCTAAAGATAAGCTATTATTTAGGCATTTAAGTCACTTTGAACAAGAGAAACTAATGGAGTAATTCTGTTTTGAAAGAGCTGAGTAAAACCAAAATTGAACCTTTTTGGGATATTCAAAAATTGGTTTTCCTCTCTCTTCCTCATAAATATTTTAACCTCATATTTATCATTTTAACATTCCTTTCACAGAACCCCTGTGGGTCCTAATCTTATAAAGAATCCCCAAGGGGAAATACATCAGAAGCTTATATATTCCTGTCAAATGTCCAGTGACTTCCAATTCAGGTGTGACATTTTGCCCTTCTCTTCCTGGGGAGGAGGTAGTGCTGATTTCTGTTTTTACCCATGTTTCCTCTAAGAACACCATAACAGTTCTCTCCTTTTAAACCCTTACCTTCTGTCTTAGAATTAATACAAAGTATTGGTTCCAAAGCAGAAGAGCTGTAAGGGTAGACAATGGGAGTTAAGTGACTTGCCCAGGGTCACACAACTAGGAAGTGTCTGAGGCCACATTTGACCCCAAGACCTCCCATCTCCACCATCACAATTGAAGGAGAGACATTTGCTCCATAGATGGTACCACCATCTTGCCCAGCCCTTCAGAAGTATTTTAAGAGATGGCTCCTGCAGCTCTCAGAACAGACTGGAAGGTCAGATCTTTTCATGGACCTTTTGAGTTAACTTTGGTGAGGGAACTCTTCTAAGTGAGAGCGATGGCATTCGTGTTGTAGAGCTGGCCCTGTCCCTGCCTGGCCTGCTGAGTGACCAAGCAATCCACCTGAATCTCCCTGGCCCCTGGTTTCCAGGGCTGTATGAATAGGAGTTATTTTTTCAAGCTGGCATATTTCCCCTTTACACAAATTTCATGGCTTGTTGGTGTTCCCCGATTTCACAAGGAAGCTACCCAGCCCCTTAGGGGCTCCTAGCCACGCCAGAAGGTGTTCTCATTGTTCATCTTTGAATTTTGAAGAACGGGGGTGATATCTTGACTCGTGTAAGAACTGGATTGAAGTGAGGCAGAGTTGCACAAAGTCATCAGCCTCACTCTCGCTTCCAAAGTCATTCAAGTCCAGTGGCAAAACAGAAGTCAGGATGACAGGTGATGGTCCAGGATGTAGGGTGTAAAAATTAAAATTAATATATAATAATAACTTTAAAATTAAGGTTTTTATAAGATTTATTAGTAGTCACTAGGAGTAAAGGAATAGAAAGGTAACAAAATAAAACCATGTGACCATGACCATGGCTAATCTTTTTTTTTTTAATACATACAAAGTTTATTAAAAATAGCTTACAAGTGGGGGCAGCTGGGTAGCTCAGTGGATTGAGAACCAGGCCTAGAGACGGGAGGTCCTAGGTTCAAATCCGACCTCAGACACTTCCCAGCTGTGTGACCCTGGGCAAGTCACTTGACCCCCATTGCCCACCCTTACCACTCTTCCACCTAGGAGCCAATACACAGAAGTTGAGGGTTTAAAAAAAAAATAGCTTGCAAGTGAAACACAGTAGAAATGCCCATGGCTAATCTACCTGTTTAAATAGCCCACTTTCCCAACTGCAAGCTGCCATAGGAAGGAAAGAGAGCTAGCTCGGAAGACCACCCACGTCAGCACATCACAACAGGAAGTCAGTGGGCTCCAGGGAAATGTAGTTCAAAGGCAGGAGATTTAAACCAGTTACACAAGGGGAGGACCTTAGCGCCCTCCATGTCTAACCAAGCTCTAAGCATACCACAGTGCTTGCTTTGGCTGCCTTCCTGGCTATTGGAACAAATTGTTCACATCGGCCCATTCTGGCAGGGGAAGTCTTCACAATGCTTGGGGTCTTGGGGTTGGCGCACCACGAACTCACCGACTAGTTGGAGGCTTGTCAGTTCCTCTCAGGCCAGGTTTAGCCCTGCTTCCAAGATGGTTTATCAGCCTACAGTCGCTGTGTGGGCTCCAGCTTCTTGGAGCCACTGGTGAGAACTGAATGGTGGGTGGACACCGAAGGAGAAAAGCATCCCTGCAAAGGTCTTGGGAAGCCCTCATACCGGAGGTGCTTAGTCTTCCCAATCGCCCCGTGCTGAGGGAGAGGAGGTAGAGAGAGTCATAGGGACAGCGAAGAAGCCTTTTGGGACTGCCCCGACCCATGGTGTTTTCTCCCTCTTGCACCCCTGTTATATGGATAGGTCTTTTTCCCCAATGATCTAAATTCCTTTAAGAGCAGGGTTATTTTATTCAGCTTCTTCTGTTTGCATTTCTTACCACAGTGCACAGAGTAGGTACCCTTCATTTCTTGCAAATCCAAAGAAGAATATGTTTACACAAATAGAAATGAAAATTATTTAGGCAGCTAGGCAGTCAGGTAGCTACAGTGTTGGACCTAGAGTCAGGAAGACCTGATTTTGGATCCACTTCAGACCCCTATGCAAGTCGCAACCTCTGCCTGACTCAGTTTCCTCATTTTTAAAATGGGGCTAATACAGTGGAAATGTGCTTTGGCTAAGGGGCGGATGGGGGGGGGAGGGAAAGAACATGAAACATGTAACTATGGGAAAATATTCAAAATAAAAATTAAAAAAATAAAATAAAATGGCAGCTAATAATAGCTCCTATCTCACAGAGTTGTTTCAACGTTCAAATAAGGTAACATTTATAAAGCATATTGGAAGCCTTAAAAGGCCATACAACTGCTTGATATTATTACATTTTATGTGTAACCTGGGCCTCAAGTATTGAATAATCATTCTTCCCTAATGAGAGGCTTATATAAAAGTCAAACTTGAGCCCTTGGTTACATATATGAAGTATATATAAATTGTAGGATTAAAAATTAATATCCAAAATACTCCAAGTATTATTTTTGGTAAGATTTAATAATAACTTAAAGCAAAGGAAAAAAAATAGCCTCAGTAAAAGAGAAGCTTCCCAGACCACACAGGAGAGAGATCCCAGAGCCCTCAGAGTAGAGAGCCCCTTGAAGGTGCGGTTTCCAGCAAATTTATTTCCTAAAACGTAAGGACACCAAGAGAGGACCTAACTTAAAGGGATGCTGGGTAATGTAGTTCAGGTGTATCAAATTTCTATTTACACTATATATATATATTTATATATATTTGTATATATATAAATATATATATTCATATNCTAAAACGTAAGGACACCAAGAGAGGACCTAACTTAAAGGGATGCTGGGTAATGTAGTTCAGGTGTATCAAATTTCTATTTACACTATATATATATATTTATATATATTTGTATATATATAAATATATATATTCATATATATAAATATATGTACATATATAAAGTATATAAGGATTTAAAATTCTTAAAGCATTATACAAATGTTAGCTATTATGTTGTCTTTGCAGTAAATAAAAATGAGGGTAGCATAAGGGCAGCTGTGGTTCAGAACACTGAACTTGGAGACAGGAAGACCTGAGTTCAAATCCAGCCTTAGACACTACCTAGCAGCATGATCCTAGGCAAGTCCCTTAAAATTCTATACACCTAGTTGGCTCAGTGAATAGAGCAATGGGTCTGGAGTCATGAAGAACTGCCTGAGTTCAAATCTGACCTTAGAGACTTCCTAGCTGTGTGACCCTGGGCAAGTCACTTAACCCCCATTGCCCAGCCCTTACTGCTCTTCTGCCTTGGAATCAATAATTAGTATGGATTCCAGGACAGAAGGTAAGGGTTAAAAAAAGAAAAAGAGGATACTGTTGCTCTCATGATTTGGAGAAGAGGCATTGGCAGGCTGCTAGTCTGACCTCTCCCCATCTCTGATTTTATAAATGGGGAAACTGAGGCTGAGAGACATGAAGTAATGCAGGCAGTAGGGAGCAGGTTCTCTGCCTCATTTCCTCTGAACCAGTCTGCGCAGTTTAGGAAGCCTAGCTGGGGGGCTGCATGTGTGCTTTGATGGATATTTTGTTCTGATTTGTTTAGAATGTAAACTCCTTGAAGGCAAAGATCTCTTTTTCATTTTGCTTTTGTATCCTCAGCCCTTGGCACTGAGAGTCAGGAATCCTGCTTCCAACTCTGTTTTATAGGTGTGTGACCATGGGACAGTGAGGTGGTTCACTGGATAAAGCACCAGCCCAGGAGTCAGGGAGACCTGAGTTCAAATTCAGCCTGACACTACCTGGGTGACCCTGAGCAAATCACTTATCTTTATTTGTCTCAGCTTCCTCATCTATAAAAATGAACTGGAGAAGGAAATGGCAAGCCATGCCAGTATCTTTGCCAAGAAAACCCCAAATGGAGACACAAAGAATTGGATACAACTGAAAAAACAACTGAATAATAAAGACCTTAGGCAAGTTATTTCACTTATCTCAGCCTCAGTTTCTTCATCTGTAAAATGGGCATAACAAGAATACCTATCTCATAGAGTTGCTGTGAGCATCAAATAAGAGAGCACATGCAAAGTACTTTGTAAATCACAAAATATATGCTGGCTATGATTACTACATGTAGGAGGAGATCTGAATGGAGTTTGGAATGTAGAAAGGAAACTTCCAAAAATTTGCCTCCTCTCTCCCTCTTTTTAACTGTTTCTTTAACACAGTGACACCCTTATTCATTCTACCCCTGACCCCTCTCATTTAAGCCTCTTTGGAAATGGGACTTAGAAATCCTTGCTTAGTACAGGGCACATAATAGGCACTTAATAAATGTTTATTGATTGGATTTGTATGCATTGATGTGCTAACATGCAGTCCTTTCTAAATCCTCTATTTCCACCCCCTACCTCCCACCCCACCCCCATCCTAGCTCAGCATAGGGTTCTATTTGTGTTTTTGTTGGGGGTGTTAAAGCCCTCTTGAATGTGGGGGTTTTTCTGTGTTTGCAGCTAGAGTAATTGCAGACTAGTTTACATTTAACAAGGTTGTCATTAGTGTGGCTTGCGGTTGACTACTTCTCATTTAGGCACCAAAGAGACAAGAGTATTCAGAGCCCCATATGCAAAGGGCAACAGTTTAGATTTTAAGACATAATTATGTGAGCACATGGAAAGGCTCAGCCTGACCCCTCATTTAAGGACTAGGGTATACTTAGAGCACAGTGACGTTTTACGTTACATCAGCTAGGAACGATGAATAAAATTCACCCCAATGCTAAGGAGTTAGAGAATTAGACCAAGTGGTGAAGTGCCTTGTACTTATTGGCCCCATTATTTATTCAGGATAATGAATATCTTAGTAGTGGAAGGGAAAAGGGGTGGGGTGAAGGAAGGATGCTAGCAAATGCTTGTTTTTAACAGGGTTTTTTAATGGAATTTTAAAAGTTACTTACAAAAGGCAGTCTCAAAAAGCAGCTTTGTTTGGGGACAAAGAGATACATCTTTCAGGCCAATTGTTATTGCCAGTTTGTTACTAATATTTAATGTGCATTAAAATATATAATTGATAATATGATTATTAATCATTGAGAATAAGTTCTCATCATTTTCTGGCCTCCCTGGGTTGAGGCCCCCCACCCTTTTTTTTTCAATCCTTACCTTCTACCTTAGAATCAATCAGTTCCAAGGCAGGGGCTAGGCTAGGTCAGTGATGATGAGTCTTTTAGAGCCTGAGTGCCCAAACTGCAACCCTCACACCCATGTGAGTCCCTCACCTTACCCCAGACAGGGGAGGGAGGAAGAGCTCCCATTGGGCTGCTAGGCAGAGGGGTGAGTGATGAGAGAAATGTCCTCAGGTGCACGGAGAGGGGGAAAGGAACAGCCACCTCCAGCATTTGTGACATAGGTTCTCCAATACAGGGCTAGGCAAATAGCGTTAAATTACTTGCCCAAGGGCCACACAGCTAGGAAATATCTGAGGCTAGATTTGAACCCAGGCCCTCTTGACACCAGACTTGGCTCTGTTTCCATGGAGCCACCAAGCTGCCACCTCCACCCCTCCCTTTAAAAAAACAAAAAAAATTCTTACCTTCTGTCTTAGAATTGGTTCCCACCCAGAAGACTGGTAAGGACTAGGCACACTGGGGCCTCTTTTGGAGCAATGGTTCAGGTAAGGTAGGCAGGATACAAAGAAATGAGTAGGATCTCTTTGCCTCTGATTGTCAGATAGCTCTTTCTTCTCACTCTCAAGTTTTGCCACCTAGAGTGAAGCTGCTGCCTCCTCCTCCCCCAAAAGGAGAAGCAGCAAAATTGGCCAAAATAAAGAGGTGGGCACTACTTTCCCCTACACTTCAGCCTAACTTGAGCAGTGGATCACAGAAGTTACAGCCAGAATAGAGCTTTTTTGTTGGTCAGTGGTTTCAGCCATGTCCGACTCTTTGTGGCTCCTTTTGTGGGGTTTGTTGGCAAAGCTACTGGGATGGTTTGCCATTTCCTTCTCTAGCTCATTTAGCAGATGAGGAAACTGAGGCTAACAAGGTTAAGTGACTTGTCCAACTAATAAGTGACTTGACATAGCTAGCAGGTGTCAGAGGCCAGATTTGAACTCAGAAAGATGAGTCTTCCTGATTCCAGGCCCGCCACTCTATCCACTGGGCCACCTGATTGCCCCAGAAAAGAGCTTAGGAATTCTCTAATCAACTCAGGACCCAGGGAAACTGTGAATGCTCTAGCTCAGGGGTTGGCAACCTTTTTGGCCATGAGAGCCATAAACGCCACATTTTTTAAAATGTAATTTCGTGAGAGCCGTACAGTGCTCACAGTGCTCGCTCCTGTAACAGCGCCTGAAAAAAAATCAATTTTATGGCTCCTGCAGAAAGAGCTCTAGCTAGTTGGGAATAGTTAGGACTAGAGCCAAGAGTAAAGGAAGAGAACTGCAAAAAAATGAAGAAGAGTTTGAATGGCAGCCTACTAATACCTTGTGTCCTATCATCTGCACAGTCTGCTTAAAATGTATGCCATATTGGCAGTGGGGCATCAACCTGTTTGTGCCTTTACATCTTGGGATGGGTCTTGATCAGTGTAAATGATGGATCCCCTGAAGTGTTTGCATGATTTGAATTCATACTGCCAATTTCCATTGGGCTGGAACCAATTACCCTATTTTACATATAATTATAACTTCAAATAATACAAATTGGAGTATACCCCCCCACACTTCAGGGAATTAATTATTCTCATTCATTGTTCCTGCTAATGAGGACACAGCTGGGGCTTTAGTTAAATGTAAGTGAACAGAGGAAGTGACCACCTGTAAGTGTTGACTGTTGTGCCTTGATGTCTTAATTCACCAATTAAATTCATTTGATTCTGTGTTCTGGCAACAATGCATTAAGAGGCCTGCCTTCTCACCCATCAGCTGGCTTTTGGCTATTCCCATCTTTTATCACCTTTGCTAAATTGGTGAAAGGGAAGAAAAACTTGTAAGTTGTTTTAATTTGCATTTCTTTGATTAGTGGTTTGGGACATTTCTGGTTTGTTTTTTTCCCCCCCTGGGGGTGTGCTGGTGCTTACAAATCTTTTGAAAACTCTTCATATCCTTTGATCAATTGAGATAATATATATGAAATGTTTTACAAACCTCAAAGCAAGTTCTGTATAAATGTCGACTATTATTTATTGGGCAATGGACTTTGCTCTTTTATATCAATTATATATATATATGTATATATATGTATATCTTGAAAAGAGCAAGAGAGACAGAGACAAAGAGATGGAGGGATGGATTAGATAGATAGACTGTTAGCAGACAGACAGATGGGCAGATGGATAGATAGATAGATAGATAGATAGATAGATAGATAGATAGATAGATTAGTTAGACTGCCGGACAGATAGACAGACAGACAGATAGATGATAAATAGAAAGATAGATGAGACACATAGATTGATTAGATAGACTGCCAGACAGAAAGATAGATAGATAGATAGATAGATAGATAGATAGATAGATAGATAGATAGATAGATTAATCTATTGAGAGCTAGCTAGCTAGCTAGATCTATATCCTCTATATTTATATGGCTGCAAAGCAGATTCTTATCAGATATTTGATACAAAGATTTTTTCCTATTTAATCAATCACCAAGCATTTATTAAGTACCCACCTGTGGCAGGCATTGTTCTTGCCTGGTAGGTTCTGAGGATAGGCTCAAGCAATGAGACACAGTTTTAAAACTTTGCCATATATATAATACAAGTGCCTTGTCCAGGTTTTGTTTAAACCTGGGTCTCCAGACTCATCATTCAGTATACTTTCCACTCCATTATGACTCTTCCCAGGTAGGTGTGAATATTCCGTAAATGGAAAATGAGATGATCAAATGCATACAGGCTGGAAAAATTTTGATGGTGTAGTATATATACAGGGGACAAATAGCATAGACTTTGTGTAGGGAAATCATATGAAATAAAGCTGAAAAAGTAGGGTGCTATGAGGTTGTGGAAGGCCTTGAAAGCAGGACTAAAGAGTTTAGATTGTATTCTATAAGAAGTTGAAAGTTTTTTGAGCAGAGGATAACATTTATATTTTTTAAAATTAAGGATTGGTATTAACAAAAAAATACTAAGAGGCAGTGTCATTGACTCTATAGCTTTCCAACTTTTGAAGATAGGTAGTATAATGAGAGGGGCAGCTTAATGGCCCAGTGGATAAAGCCCTGGGCCTGGAGTCAGGAAGACCAAAGTCAGTTAGTTGTGTGACTGGACAAGTCACTTAACCTGTTTGCTTAATCCAATGGAGAAGGAAATGGCTCTTTCACAACATGATGAACATGGAAATATGTATTGTATGATAGCACCTCTACAATCTATATTGAGTTACCTGTTGTCTTGGGGAGAGGGAAGGGAGAGAGAACATGAATTGCAGAATGTCAGAAAATGATTATTAAAAATTGTATCAACATATAATCTGGAAAAAATAAAATTTAAAAAAGAGAAAAAAATGGCAAAGTATTTTAGTATCTTTGCCAGGAAAACCTCATGGGTAGTCCTGGCATACCATGGTCCAAAGGGGCACAAACAGTCATACTCAACCAAACAACAAAACTAATTAGAAGATTTGTGGTTGGTATACATTATTTAAAGTGTTTCATTTCCCAGAAATAATTGAATTCAAGAAGCATTTACAGATCAGAGAATCTCAGCAATGGTGCAAGACATGAGACATGAAACATAAAACAATTCCTGTCCTCAAGGAACTTGTATTCTGCTGGAACAAGGGAGGCCAGGGAAGAATTACATCTTCCCAGAGAAGTAAAGACAACAAATGGAATTAATAGGGGAGAGAGGATGAAGTATTGGCAACTGAGCGGAAATAGGAGAGAAGTCTTCTGAAAAGAGGAAGCTAACAATAGATAATATTTTTATACACTGTATCATCTCTGTAAAGAAATAACTATTTTGTGTCCGGCTTATGCAGTTGGCCTCCCCTTTCTTCCAAACTTGCTCTCGGTGGCCTATCCAGATTCTTGGAAGGCTGGATAAATCAATCCCTCCACGCTAAAGCATGCCGTGCCCTATCGCTGTCACATGAAGAAACATCTGTGGGGCCTGCTTGTTTTGGTGTGTGGGAATCACAGCAAATACAACTATTGACTTTCTAGGATTTGCTGCTGGGGAACAAACCCTGATTGAATAATATCGTCACACCTTCCATTTCATAAATGGCAATAAAGTAGAATGCTAACACTAGAGAAATATCACTCAGCCTACCAAGAGGGCTTCCTTTTTGTCTCTCGGTGTTTCATAACACTTGCCAAATTTTTCAAATGAGAGAATTCAAGAAAGGGAACATCTGTAAAGATTCGTTCTTGTCCAATGAAGTATTTAGAGAAAATTCATGTTTTCACGATTATAACTGATAACACGATAAGTCCCATGAACAAAGAAGAGTGGCCTCACCTGGGGAGGTGGTGGATAGCCTTCCCTGGAGGCCTTGTGCTGGCTCAGGATGGCCATTTGTCAGGGATGTTGTAGAGGGGATCACAGCCTAGTGCAGGGTGGCTCAGTGGGCAGAGTGATGGAACTGGAGTTCATATCTGATCTCTGACACCAATTGTGTGATGTTAGAAAATCACTTGGTTTCCTTATCTGAAAAATAGGGATAATAATAGCATCTATTCCTCAGGGTTATTGCTGGGATCAAATGCTAGGTTTCCTTATCTGAAAAAATGAGGATAAGAAGAGGTAGCTGAATGGCTCAGTGGATTGAGAGCCAGGCCTAGAGACAGGAGGTCCTGGGTTCAAATGTGGCCTCAGACATTTCTATGTGACCCTGAGCAAGTCACTTAACTCCCATTGTCTAATCTGTACCACTCTTCTGCCTTGGAACCAATATATAGTATTGATTCTAAGGTGGAAGGTAAGGCAATTTTTTTTCCTTTTAAAAATATTTTTTTTAATTTAGAATATTTTTCCATGGTTACATGATTCATGATCCTCCCCACTCCCGAATCCAACAAGCAGTTCCACTGGGTTATACGTATATCATTGTTCAAAACCTATTTCTGTGTTATTCATATCTGCAGTAGTGCGATCCTTTAACAAGTTCATTTATTTAAAAAAATTTTTTTTACAAAGGTGACTTGTAGAGGAGATAGATTGGAGTTTGGGGAGATTAGTCAAGAGGATATTGTGATTGCCTAGGCAGAAGGAGAGGAGGAGCTAAATTAGGGAGGGAGAAGGGAAAAAAAGACATTTATTACTAAGTTCACTTGATGTATCAATAAAGCAACACTTGAGAGCTTGTGCTTTCCTAGATTCTACCTGCCCCCACCTCCTCCCCATCCTTGGGTTTTCATGATACTGTTTTTTTAATGGCTCTCCTCCTGCGTGGATTTGTCTGGCTGTCAATGCCTTCTCTGGCTGAATCTTCATCCATGTTGTGGCCAACCACCTGTGGGTGTTCCCTTAAGGCCTTTCTGTCCTTGGTATTTTTTCTCTCGATATTCTCCTGGTAACTTCATGGGTGATGGCTCTCATGGGCTTCATCAGCATCTCTCTGGAGCTGATTCCCATATCCAGCCTTGATTTCTTTCCCAAGGTCCACCCTGGTACCACATAAACTGTCTATTGTACCTTTAAAATTGAATATCTTCTGGGTATCTCAAACTTAACATAGCCATAGTAGAACTCGTTATCTTTCTTCCCAAACCCACTTCTCCCCCACAGTTCCAGCCTTCCAAAGTCCGAAGTTCCTGAGGTCTGAAATCTCAGAAATTCCATTGACTCCTATCTCCCCTTCTTCCCACATGCCCAAAAAATTGCCAAACTTTTGTTCATCTACCTAAGTATCATCTCTTCTTTTATTTGTGTTTGTTTTGTTTTTAATCTACCTGTGTATCATCTCTTGTTTTTATTTGTCTGTTTTGTTTTTAATCTATCTATGTATCATCTCTTGCTTTTATTTTTCTGTTTGTTTTGTTTTAATCCTTACCTTTTGTCTTAGAATCAATACTAAGTATCAGTTCCAAGTTAGAAGAGCAGTAAGGGTTAGACAATTGGAGTTAAGTGACTTGCCCAGGGTCACGCAGCTAAGAAGCATTTGAGGCTGGATAGGAACCCATGACTTTTTATCCACTGAGCCACCTAACTATCCCCTGTTTAAAATCTTATATCTGTCCCTTCTCTCTCCACTAATAAGTATATCACTCCAATGTGGGCTCTCATCACTTCTTGCTAGGACTATTGTATTAGCTTCCAAATTAGTCTCTCTTCCTTAAGTCTCTCCCTTTTCCATCCATCTTCCACAGTTCCCAAAGAGATATTCCTAAAGGATAAATCTAACTAGATCATTCTCCTTTTCAGGAAACTACAGTGGCTCCCTATTACCTCTCAGCTCATAAACAGATTCCTCAATTGAACATTTAAAGACCTTCACAGTGTTGTCCCTATCTACTATAAATCCCTGCTTTTTGAATATTCCTTCCCTTCATGCAATCTGTGGTCTAGCCAATTGGCTCTTCTGCTTTCCTCCCACAGATGAGACTCGGTCTCCCCTCTATAAAGTGCTTTGTCAACAGTAATGCACCACGGACGTCTAAGCCATCATTACTTCGGGTCCTTCATCCCAGGAGATGGATGGCCATAATCATAATGGCAGAGGCGCCTTCTTTCTCGTTTCCTTTTGAACCAGGAAGGTTGTTATTGGGGATCTTGAATGGAGTTACCATTTGAACACACCAGTACAAACTGACTTATCTCCCTTCAAAACAGAAAATTCTTTTTTCCAAGGCAGTGAAATGCTGCTGTTGTGCTCTAGAAAATCCCATGTAGAAGGAAGTAGTTTAATTGACTTCCATTTAGTTGTGGAGTAACTCAGCCATACTCCTTTCTTCCCTGCAGTCTTGAAGGCTCCCCAACAACCTTCCTCTGGGATCTTGTGCACTGTAGTCATTCCTATTGCCATGCCACCTTCCTAGACCGCCCTCCCAGGAAAGCAAGAACTGTGTTTTATCTACGCTTTTATGTATTCCAGTGCACAGCACAGCCCCTTGCACACAGTAGGCACTTTAATACTTGTCATTGCTGGAAAGACAGCCTACAACTTTCTGGGTTTGGGTTCATCGTGCATTCCAAGGCAGTGAGAAACAAATATCCATCCCTGGGAAATCTGGTCATTTTGCCTTGAACAGTTCACAGTGAGTATAACCAGACCCGCCATCATGAAGATAAATGATAACTTGGGCAACAACATGATTGTGGAAGCTTAAGCAATAGAGAAATTCCATGAAGAACTCGACAAGCTTCCAAAAACGAAGGCAGGGTATGTTTTGAAACTTGGTGACTGCATTGCTAAGGAGGGCCTAGCAAAGGATAATGAAAAAGATTTGGGAAATATGGTTGAAGATTAAGAAATGGATAATCGCTAACACTTACATAGCACTCTAAGGTTTGCAAACATTGTCTCTCACTTCGTCTTCACAATAACTCTGGGGAAGGGGTGCTATTATTTTCCCCATTTTACAGAAACTGAAGCAGGCAGAGATTTAGTGATTTGTCCAATGTGCAATTGTTATCCCTATTTTTACAGATGAGGAAACAGAGGCCCAGAGCATTTTAGTGACTTGCCAGGTATCACATAGCTAGGAGTATCTGAGGTTGAATTCGAACTCAGGTTTTCCTCACTCCCAAGTCCAAATCTTAATCCATGGTGCCACCCCAGCTGCCTGTGGACTGAAAGAAGACAAAGACTTATATAGGCCCACCAATCTTCATCCCTGAATCTCATAAAATACTTTGTTCAAGAATGCTATAGACTAGGATCTCACTAAATATCACCAAAAAACTAAAATTGACTGTATTTTAAAAGAGAGAAAATAACTGGCTACCAAACACCTAGTTGGCATAGTGAATAGAGTGATGCACCTGGAGTCAGGAAGACCTGGGTTCAGATCTAGCAATAGACACCCACTGGTTGTAGGACCTTGAACAAGTAACTTAATCTCTGCCTCAATTCCTCATCTGTAAAATGGGAATGATAATAGCAACTACCTCTCAGGCTTGTTGTGGGACTAAAATGCAATAATACTTGTAAAGAGCTTTTTGAAAACTTAAAGCACTATAAAAATGCTAGCTGTTATTATTTCAGAATCATATATCTATGTGCAGTTCAATCATCAGCTTGTTACAAACTGAATACTAAATTAGAAGGATAAAGATGTGCAACTATGGTAACTTCAGCCTGACCTTTTTCATACAAATATCTGACTTTTTTGAAAATGGGAAATGGATAAAAGCAAAGATATTGACTCTGACTGTCAAGTTTGACCAGTGTAAAACATTTGCTGCCTCAAGAAACTGGAGAAAATCCATTATCTACCTTAGCCGGCAAACACTTGGCCGCCTTGCCAAATGGAGAAGCATGATAGTGTCCAAGGCGGTACCATTGTCGTGTCCAAGCTCATTTTCAGAATATAATGGAGAAGGGGGTGCAGCTGGGTAGCTCAGTGGATTGAGAGTCAGGCCTAGAGACGGGAGGTCCTAGGTTCAAATCTGGCCTCAGACACTTCCCAGCTGTGTGACCCTGGGCAAGTCACTTGACCCCCATTGCCCACCCTTACCACTCTTCCACCTATAAGTCAATATACAGAAGTTAAGGGTTTAAAAAAAAAGAATATAATGGAGAAGGTGGTAGAAAGTTACTAATGGAAGTTCCTCTTAAAATAGGAGACAGAAAAAAAAATTGTTGAAGGGAAAATAAGCCCGTGCGAGCTTGGTTTGAAACCCATTTTAGCCAAACGATCCTTGGAGCAGTGGTGCCTAGAAATCACAATATCTAGCATTTATATAGTGTTTTAAGGTTAGCGAAGTGTTTTGCATTTGTTATTTTCATTTGATACTACAACTCTTTGAGTTGGTGCCATTATTATCTTTATTTTACAGATAAGAAAACTAATGCCAAAAAAAGTTAAGTCACTTGACCAGGGACACACACAGATAATAAGCATCTGAGGAAGGTTTTAAATTCAAGTCTTCCTGACTCCAGCGCCAGTGTACTACCCTATGCTACCTGACAAGGTCTCGCCTAAAGTCATGTAGCAAGTCATGATGATGGTGTGATGAGCAGATATGGGGTTATTACTTGGTGATGTGTATATAGGAACGGGTCTTTATCTGAGTCAAGAATCAGTTTTTAAAATCTTATAACAGGAATCTTAACCCTCTCTCGGTATGCTTTTTTAGTGATAATGATAATAATGATGATAGTAGTGATGATGAAGACATCTTCTACATTCCACTTAACTTTTTTTTCGTTATCATTTGAAATCCAACTTGAGCAAAAAAGTGGTTTCTCAGGCTTAGGACTGGGTCTGGCTTGATCAGCCCCGTATCTATTTCTATTTATCTCTCTTTTTAATTATTTATTTGTTTGTTTGTTTGTTTGTTTGTTTATTTGTTTATTTATTTATTTATTTATTTTTAAAGCCCTTACCTTCCATCTTGGAGTCAATACTGTGTATTGTATCCAAGGCAGAAGAGTGGTAAGGGTAGGCAATGGAGGTCAAGTGACTTGCCCAGGGTCACACAGCTGGGAAGTGTCTGAGGCCAGATTTGAACCTAGGACCTCCTGTCTCTAGGCCTGGCTCTCAATCCACTGAGCAACTCAGCTGCCCCTATCTTTCTTTTTTAGTACCAGTTTTATCAAAAAGACCATTTCTAATAGCAAGACCTAATCAAGGTAAATAGATGTTTTGGGTATCTGTGTTTGGGAGCATTTGAAAGTTCTAATCCATATAAGAATAAAATGTATACACATTGGCAAGTGAATTAGAACAAAATCAAGCCTTCTTTAAAATTGTTTTTTTGGTTAGGTTATCTCAAATAGACCTACCCTTTGAGAGAACTATTTATATAAGAGAAAAGGATTCCATCTCAGAAGGCCTTTGTTGTGATATTTGCTATAGAAAAGTTTAGTTTCATTTCTTCAGTGCCAGAATAGTATCATTCAGTCACAAACTTATGGAAATGAAAAGGATTTCTGTAGATTAACATAACCTGTACACTGGGATAAAAAACCACCACCACAACAAAAAAAACATTTACCCAGGAAAGCTTTGATTTTTAAATGGCCACAAACTGATAAGTCTCCTGTATTTTAGGTAGCTGATGAATCTATCTATCTATATCTATATCTATATCTATATCTATATCTATCTATCTATATATATATATATATAGAGAGAGAGAGAGAGAAGAAAAACACTTTTCTATTTGCCTCTTGGATTATACTTTACGAATTTCTATTTGCTTTGAAAGGGAAAATAGAGTATATGAGAGACCTGGAAAACATAACTTTTATAAATAGCAATAAAAAGAGGTTGCCCAACAGAGGAAATCTTCAGTTTCTCTTTATAGCCCTGGCAGAGGTAATGAAGATGCTGTTTCATTAGCATTGACATCCTCTGTTTTCAGTGGGAATGTGTATAGCCTTTTATAACGTGTCCAGAGCAAGTGGTTTGGTTTCTACTTCCTTTTTCAATTTCACAACGCATGTTTGTGTAGGGTGGGTAGATGTATGTGGTACAGGCTACAGGTGGCTGAACTAGAGAATCATGAGATTTGTGTGAAAAAGTTGATAAGTAGATTTTCAGAGAAACGCCTTTCTGTCTTGAGCCTTAAGTTTGGGTCCAGCAGTGCCTCCCAGTCATAGCCCTAACACAAAAATCTTTTCTCATTGATACCTTTGCAGATTCATAGCTCTGAAGTTCTTCAAAAATGGTGTTGCTGGGGCGCCTAGGTAGCTCAGTGGATAGAGGTGGGAGGTTCTGGGTTCAAATTTGGCTTCAGACAGATAATTCCTAACTGTGTGACCCTGGGAAAATCACTGGAGATCTCCAACTTTAGAGACATCACCATCCTAAATGTTCATACAGGCTATTTGTGCCCAATCAGTATCTCTCTGATCAGCCACAGTTGGACACACCGTATGTTGCCCCAACATAGTGTTGCCATTTTGGTCCAAGTACAAAGGAGAACAGGCAATGGGGTCTGAAGTTCTAGCATGGTAACACCAATAAAGCCTAGTTTGGGCTTAGAAAAAGTTATAGATTCTGAGCTCCTAAGTATTGTAGTATTCTGTAAAATTAGAGCCAGTTGCTTCCCAATAATTTTTAGAATGCTTTTCGTGGACTCAGCATAGTCCATAAAAAAAAAAAGAAGCAAGGAAGTAATTCAGTGTGGTTATGTCTATATTGCACAAAGCTAAGTATTTGACGTTGTTTGACGTATTTGATCAGCGCAGTCTTTGTAAGTAGATCCAACTTTTAGGTCCCAGCAACTGTACATGCTTAAAAATTATTGAGGATCTCAAGAAACTTTTGTTTATGTGGATTAAATCTACTGCTATTTACCATATTAGGAATTAAAACGCCTCAGGATTATTGTGAAAATAGTTTTGATTCCAAAGGCTCCAATCCTCCCCGCCACTACCACCCCTGGAAGAGGGTCTGGGGCCTCTAGGTATCCTCAGAGACATTTTGAGAATCACTAAACTAGATAATTCATATGCCTCCCCACCCAATTCACTTTGAAGCCCCAATTATTCATTCAACTGCTTGCAATTAAGAGATTAAACAGAAGTGTGCCAATTTGCTACCTCATTTTTTTTTGCTAAATTAACTTTTTTCCCCAAGCAGATTTGATTGGCACATCTGATGAAGAAATTTTTATTGAATATATGCAAAACACAGTGCTAGGAACTGAGGGGAATAGACAGGAACGTTATGACATAATTTGTACTCTCCTATAAGCCTGGTGTTGAGTTAGAGGCAATCAGAAAAGATTAAATTACCTGGGATAAGAATTATCATCATATAATGCTATGTGTGATCAATCCATCCTCCTCCTCCATGGACAAATAAATAAATAATGCAAATAAATAAATGCATATATTTATTTACATTGTATGTGTGTGGGTATGCACACACACGTGAACAAACACTAGTAGACCATGTTAGTTACTGCATCTCATAAAAGTCAATTCCACTAGTGATGGATTTAAATGGCAGCAGAAAATAATAATAACTGGCATTTATTTAGTTCTTTCATGTTTGCAAAGTATTTTACATCCATAATGTAATTTAAGTCATTCAATAACCCTTTGAGGTACTATCTCCAGGTATTGTTATTTCTATTTTATAAATGAAGAAACAAACCTCAGAGAGTTTACTGTCACATAGCTAATAATAGTCAAATGTAGAATTTGAACCCAGTTCATCCTGATTCCTGACTCCTCCTCCTCCTTCTATTTCTTCTCCCCTTCTTCTTCTCCTTTTCCTTCTCCTTTTCCTTCCCCTCTTCTTTCTCCTTCCCCTCCTCCTCTTCCTTCTTTTCTTCTTATTCTGCTTCTTCTCAGCTAAAGGACATATTTTTAATTAGTTTTCTAAACTATGAAGTATCAGTTAATTTTGGAGTGGATTTTTAAAAAATTTTGATCACTGCTACAGTAAAATTATTAGTTTGCCATCTTCTTTCCCCATGCTCTTTATTCTCTTATTGATGATCTCTACTGGAACTGAATAGCACAGAGTTTGTTTTATTAGGCTATTCAGGCTCCTCTGAGGAAAAGGAAAGATTGGTTTAGGTGCACGTGGTAGAGTAGCAATTGACTATGAAGGAAGTCTGATATAAAACATGTATATGTGTATAGGATAAATACATATGTTATATAATCGTAGCCTGCAAGGTTTTTGTATACTTGAATTTAATTATTTTCTTGATGTCCAACTCAGATTATTAGTCTTTAATAAGATTTATAAACTCTATGGAGCCATCCATTATTTGTTTACACAAAATGGTATAATTGGTGCTTGGGCAAAACCCAAACTCATATTTGCCTTAGTGACCCAATATTAACACACTGCTACCCTTGAGCTGTCTGAACTCATCAGATAATCCTCTTAAGCTCTTTTACTTCCTCAAGAAAAAAGCTCCCCTGTCTGCGTTGAATGCTCTTGTGTCTGTGGGGAAGTGTTTTGTGACACATTTTAAATAGACCTTTGGCCCCTATACAGTTTCTTTTTATCATGCATTAAACTTTACCAGGGAACAAGTGTCTCTTTCTTCTGGATCTGTGTTTATTCAGCTTGTGTCTGGGGTGCCCCATACACTGCTAAATAGATTCACGTCCTGACTGTGATGTTATAAAAGACATCTGATTAAGTTTAAACAGAAATAATTAAAATACAAACAGACATACACCCCTCCTCCCAAGGATTGTTGCTTATGTGTGGCCTGGGAACATTAGCATGCATTCAAAGTTCTTCAGGCTTTTCCAAAAAAATCAATTAATTAAGATCTGACATCATCTGTTTTATTTGACCAACTTGCAGCTTACTATTTTCAGTTACCTTTATAATATTTTATACAGTATTAAAATCAAGAAGCCTAGAAAATTGATTTTCTTTTTTAAAAATTTTGGTAACTGTTGCAACATAATTCATTTCCTTTGTAATATCCATTTTGTTTTACATATTTTAAAAACATTATTCTGAGAAGGGATGCATAGACTTCAAAGAGGCTGCCAAAGGGGTCCATGACACACAAAAATGTAAAAACTTTTGCTTTAAATCTTTGGATAATGACAGTAAAGTTATTTCTTCAGCTACTTTAAAATTATCTAAATTAAGGCAGAATTTTCTATGTAAGAGTCTATAAAGCAATATATCTAGGCTAAGATATAAATCTTGACAAGTGGCAGACTAAATTAAAAGTTAATATACAGATGAATGTTTATTTATTTTAGAGAAAAAGGAAAAAAAAAACAATAAAGCACCAGGTCTTCCTGACTGACTTTTATATCACCAGACACGTAGCAAAGGAAGGGCCCAACACACACACTCTAGACCAGAGGCGGCAAACACAGCTGGGAGTTCTCCCAAGTTTACCATGTTAAAATGTAATTGGGAGATATTTTAAAATTATACAATAAAAAAGATAACTTTACAATTTAAAACCAAGTCAGTATACAGCCTGTAGGTATCCCTATATATGAATTAAGGCCCCCATTTTTATTTGAGTTTGACACCACTGCTATAGACTATTGAAAGCCTTTTTCCTTAATCGAATTGGTATTTCAAAATAATTTTGAAAAAGTATTTTGGAGACGGGTACCTGTTTTCATGACTTTCTCTGACTATTATTTTCTCGTTGTTCTTAAAATGTTAGAGCTTGGAGAGCTGTTAACCGTGGCATAGTCCAACCCTGTTAGTGACTAGAATCTGATCTCTTGACTTATATGTGGCCCGGTGATTTTTTTCCATTACACAAGGCTTTGATGTCTTCCATTAAGATTACACTCCACTGCCACAGCTTTTAAAAATCAACACTTAGATGTAACTGCTGAAGGAGACGTTTGAAGTGGGGAAAAGATTTCTAGTATTTCACAGAGATTATCACCTAAATAGTAAGACTCTTCTAGTCTCTGCCTTCTTTGATGGACTCCTTCCTGTGGAGGAAAAAAAAACCCCTTTCAAATCACAATTTAGGTGAAAACCGTGGTGACTTTTATGTAATGCATTTGGGAATTCTTGCCTAATGCATTCTACCTTGGATAGATGTGGTGACTGGTTTTGCTGATATTTAAGGTTTTCCAATTTGAAAAATTCGTGATTCTCTCAGACGGTTCCCCTCCTTCATCTTCATGCCTTATTTTCATAGACTTCAAGTGTTTTTTCAGATCTGACCGTGTCACCTCCCACCAACCCAAACTCAGAAGTCTTCGATGTTTCCTTGAATAAATTTCCTGTGAAGAATCATTTCCTTGCATTTCCTAGAATAAAACACTTAGGCTGACAAATTTAGATTTGGCATCATCTGTCCCCTAAGTACCTTTCTAGCCTCATTTCCCATTTCTCTCCTTCACATATACTCCGTCTCCTCCAAACTGACCTGCTGGCTGTTCTATAGATGGCATCCCATTTTCCATCTTAATACCTTTGCCCAGATGGGCTCTCTCTATCTGGGTGGTGCTTCCTTCTCACCTTCACTTTGTAGAATCTCTAGACTCCTTCCCAGCCTAGACACTGCCTCTCAGAGATAGCCTTTCCCCACCCCAAGCCTTACCCCTTGACATTACTTTGTATTATTTTGTAAATACTTTTTTTTTGGAAGTATCCACTTCCAAGACCTACTGTGCATGGCTGTAACCATGGATATAAGGGAACACCTACAATTAGCCACAGGCAACTAAATGAGCAGGTTGTTGTATCAGTAGCTATACAGGCACAAATGTACTACCAGGACCACTATTCTTGCATTTGGGGGCATTTACTATATATAAATAAGGATTTTGTGTGTTGGCTATGGGAGAGGAGAGGGAGGAGGGGAGGGAAAGAATAGGAATTATGTAACCATAGAAAATTTTTCATAATTAATCAATAAAATAAAAATAAATTAAGAAAAAAACAAAGGCACTGCAATAAGACTGCAACAATTGCTAACAGTGAAGATATCAGAGGCAGACCGGAGGAAAGTTTTATAATGAGGACAAAGGGAGAAAAGTCATGTACTGGGCTGAGGGATTTTACCGTGTTACAGCCTATACCTACAAATCATTTATTTTGTTTTTAAATTTTCTGGAATTTTCTAAAATTTCCCATTTCCACTGCCCTCCAGCCCCTATAGATTACTGTGGGTAACGGAATCAGTGGATACCAAATCAGCAGATGCAAGGGCACAACTATATTTTGTCCCCTGCAAGCATGTTATATCATTTCCAGTAGAATGGAAACTTACATCTATTCATTTCATGCCATGTGGATGATCAGGAAGTCACTGACATAATAACCTTGAGGACAGGGATTTTTGTCACTGCCGTGAGCTGTAACTTGAGGGAAAAGGGCAGGCACTTACATTTTTTAATTCAATAGAATTTCACACTTTGGACCTGTTTCTGAAAAGTTGTTCTTAAATTAGGTCCCTTCAAAAGTGAATTCCAGTCCCAGTTAGCTCTCCGGTCAGTTTGCATTCTATTTTAAATGCCCAAAGAGAGCTACATAAAAGACCACTGCTTTAGTAAAAGGAAGATTTTTTTTCCGAAAGTTTATCCAATTCTGAAAGTTACACTTTTTTATAAAAGAGATTATCTTAAGACAAAGTAAGAACAATTCCACCATTTTCAAGAGATGGGCATGTTGATACCATCTAAATTGACTCAACTGATCTGTTGGCCTGGGATTGCACCTTTAGATAAGATGGAGTTTTAAGGAATCCGGGTGATTTGAGAAGCATTTTGGGGCTCAGATCAGAAAAGTCTTTGGCCTGAAACCTGAATATTTTAAGAGAAGCTCTTTGGGCTGGAATGACCTGGGTAAATTGCCAGTCATTTCACTAAGTATGGATTCAGACCCTCATCAATATTCTAATTGCCACCAAAAAAAGGAAGAAAGATCACTAATCCAGCTTTGGTTAACCCTTGTGCAGGGAGACTTCCTTCATGATTGCCACAGATTCAACAGTTATTGAAATGGCCAGCAATACCCCGTGCTGACAGTTTTTTTCAATACTTAGGGTCCTTTATTTTTTGGCCTCACGAAAAAACAGCCATTGTACAAGTGTTTTTTAAAAAGGATTATCAAGAACACCCACAAGAAGATCATAAATGTCATGGCAGAACATAAACCCACTTGAAATTTTCTGTCTGCCTCACCCCTCTTTTTTGAGTTTCTGGGCCCAAATGAATAATTTTAGACTTAGAAAATGAAATTGCCCTTTCTGGTGCCAGAATTAACCGAAGGTCTGGCTCGTGCAGAATGAGAGTCATGGCGTGAGGAAAATGGGAATTTCTGTGTTGCCAGAAATTGTTTGTGCCGAGAGAGTTAGCAAATCAAATTGGGTGCGTGGTGCCTGCCAACCCATGTCAGGCTGAATGATTCACTCCTTTTGGGCTGCTTCTCTTGAAGCCCTCTCTAATAAAAGGCTAGGAGGAAGGTGAGAGGGGATATTTTACAATGAAAAAGGGAAAATTGGCTTGACTTGTACCAGCTCTTTCATTCAGCTTCATTGCCTGAAAATTCACATGAATTCAAGGAAAATGGGTAATTTCCTGTCTGCTAGAAAGAAGCAATTGAGGAATTTTTTTAGGTGGGGGGGGGGGAAGCATATAAACACCTAGCTACCAAGTTATCTAACCACAAAAAGAAGGGTTATCAATCATTTATTCTACTTCTTGCTTTTCTTCCACTCATGCTCAGATTATCCATCAGATCCTTTAAGGATAACCAAAATAGGACAAGAGTCCATTCTGTTTTTATCCAAGCACTCCCATAGGTTTGGTAGTTTCCATTGTTTATCCCCAGACTGATTGCATAGAATGAGGCTTCATTACCTCCATTTTTTGAGAAAAACAGGTCTTAAAACCACAAATGGGTGGAGTTAGAAATAGAAATGAGCTCTCCTGTCTCCCAGAATTCTTCCAAGGGACTCAATTCATTTGACAAGACTGACCTCAAGATTATAAACTTTGGAACTCTGTTTCTCTGGTCTCCTGGGATTGTGTTCTAATAATTCTATGCCCACTTTTTGATCATTGTTATGATTAAAATCCTTTGGAGTCTGCATCTTAATTTATAATTATTTATTAAATAATAAAAAGCGGGCTGGAGAAAGAAAAGGCCCCAGCCATATGAGGCCAGCTGTTTCCTTCTGAGAGTTGGAACCCCACACCTCCTCATTCTGGACTCCCAGGAAAAAAACTCCCAGTTCCTCCTAGTTACTCCAGTTTATGCTTTTCTGTGGCATCCCTTTCCCAAGCTTCTTTAATTGGAGGACTCTGACCTCACTCTGGATAAGAAGTTGGGTCTTCCAGATGTCCAAAATCACCACATCTTTAGACTGGCTGCACAGTGTACTTTGCATGTCACTTTTCTCTGCTATACTATCTTAAGAGCTTTATTTGCAGATAAACCAAAAGCTGTCTCCACTTTTATTCAACGGGGTGGATGGGGATGGAATGGGAAGAGAAGCATGTTGTAACTTCAATCTTTTTTTTTTTTTAAACCCTTACCTTCTGTCTTGGAGTCAATATGTATTCGCTCCAAGGCAGAAGAACGGTAAGGGTGGGCAATGGGGGTTAAGTGACTTGCCCAGGGTCACACAGCTGGTAAGTGTCAGAGGCCGGATTTGAACCTAGGACCTCCCATCTCTAGGCCATCCACTGAGCCACCCAGCTGCCCTCTGTAGCTTCAACCTTAAGATTAAGCTTTTTTTCTTCTAAAATCCAGAGATTGTCTTGGGGTGCCAAAAATGGGTAAATTTCCACATCATTACAGTTTTTTTCTTATTTTTATTATGGTCCATATTTCATGAAAAATCCTAGGACTTGCTTAGGAAGACAAGCAGAGGAATCTCTGGGATGTTTCATTTTCCTTTTGGAGTATTAGTAGAGAACTCCCTCCCTATGCTTCACCTGTAGGCAAATTGTTTCAGACACTTTTTTGGAAAACCAGTGGGTTAGATTTAATAGAGGCTGTCATGACACGCTCAAAATGAGCTGTGAAAGGCTAGTAGGAGAGTCCAGCCTTACGGAACGTTGCATTGGTTAGGCTGCCAACCACAAATGTTTTTTGTTGACTGTGATGAATGAGTCTTCTTAATTATTGGGGTTGATGATTTCATTTCACACTGTAGTCCAGAACCACAGTCAGAGATAGGGTTACAGAACAAGTTGTACAGAACAAGTAGATCTTTTTTAACTGGCTTCACCTCTTTCAGGTAAAAGGCAGGTAGAGGTCTTGGGACCTCAAAAGCTAAGTCAACTCCCAAACTTCTTAGGCCTCTTCAGTTCAACAAACAAACATTAAGCACCTACTATTTACCAAAACATCATATGCTAGAACCTGTGAGAGAAATCAAACTTAACTAAGATGGTGTCCCTGCCTGCTTGGAATGGAGTCTAATATATTCTTCAGAAGTTAGTTTTCTACACCCGAGAAAGGAATGGGACAGAAGAAAGTCAGTGTGTGCTACTGGCAAGGCTGAAGCCATTCTGCACCATTGGCAGCTCTGGAATCACAAATCAGTGAGCGTGGCAGGGGTCAAGGGCTTCAGACCCTAGAACCTTAGGACCTTAGAACAAAGGTTGGGAACTTTCCTTCCTTTACTTAATTTAATCTCCAGGCAGTTAAGGATTCTCTTCAGACCCTAGAACCTTAGGACCTTAGAACAAGGGTTGGGAACTTTCCTTCCTTTGCTTAATTTAATCTCCAGGTAGTTAAGGATTCTTTGGGGTGATTTTGATTTGGCCACAAGTGTTGACATTTGGAATATTCTCCCTCCTGGTGAATCCTTTAGCGAACAGGCAGTCTGGTTTAAAGGAAAGTGCTAATTATGATAAAAAAAAAATTCAAAGAACTATGTAAGATTGAAGGCAGCTAAATGGTTCAGTAGATACAATAGTGGGTCTGGGATCAGGAATACTTGAGTTCAAATCGGGCCTCAGACACTTCCTAGGCTAGATGACTGAGCAAGTCAGTTAATTCTGTTTGCTTTAATCTATGGAGAAGGAAATGGCAAAGCACTCCGCTGCCTTTGCCAAGAAAACCCCATGGTCCACAGGGTCAACAAAGAGGCGGCGCGACTGAACAAGTACAATTGAAGACTTTTTTTTTCCCTGACAGGTGTTTTGGTTGCGGGTGGTGGGGATGAATGGAGAGGTATCCTCAATACCATTGTGCCTATTAAGTTCCAAATACAAACAAAACACAGTCCAAAGAAACTCCACACTATAAACAAAAACACTGCAAAGAAACCTTCTGGTTTTTGATTAAACCAGTATTGTTTGCAAACATAATCTTCAGGAACTGTGTAGTAGAGCTCTGATCTGGCCCAGAATAAAGATAAGACAATGAGATAATGCTTGCTGCTAATAACTGGAAAACTGACTTGCTCTTACAAGGCTCCAAGATCCATGACAAAAACCTAAGTTTTTCCTGTTATAGACAGAATCCCAAATGGTAGGGCGATCCTTTGTTTATAAAATGAACTTTAAATTTGCCTAAAGATAAAAGAGCTTTCTTTGAGTCATTGTAGAAACATGGAGGGGGGAAGGGAAGGGGAGGAAACTGGTGTCCTAAAACAGACTTCTGGAAAGCTCTTCAGTCCTTTGAAAGGCCTGTGATAGGTGGGGTAGGACAGAGCTTGAGTAGCTCATCTGAGACTAACGGGTACTCCCATTAGAGAAGGCAAGGGTTCTTATTCATTTTTTGTGTCATTGACCTTTTTATTTTTTTATTTTTTTTTTAAATTTTTTTATTGATTAAGAAAAATTTTCCATGGTTACATAATTTGTGTTCTTTCCCTCCCCTCCTCCCACATCCCACCCTGATGCGCAATTTCACTTGGTTTTAGCTCCATCATGGGACCAATGAAAGGTTCCAGATAGTGCCTTGACACTTAAGGTCCTTATGGAGGGGGATCCCCCTTCCAAACAATAACCCCTCTCTCTCTCTTCCTAGCCATCTTCCATATGCCAAGAAGAGTCCTCAGAGAGGTGAATGCCATGTTAAATGTTCATTTATTCTTTACATTAGTCTTTTACATTCATTTTATATCAATTTCTTATTGTTTTTAATATTAAACACTATATTCTCTATAAAATGTGTTTTTGGAGTGTCTAGAATAAATCAATTACATTGCCTCGGTTTTTGTTGGTTTCAGATTTTTCTGATTGCTTTTAGACAGATTATTGATGAAAAATTTGTGGAATGAATGCCCATGTATTCCTTTTGATCTCAGATTGGATCAAGTTCCATTGTTCTTGATTGTGAAGGTATCTGAGATTTGTGCACATTTTTTCCAATAATTGATTTTCTTTCTTTTGGCCTGAGCACTATCATTTGGTTGATGTGTATGAGGCTGATTTATGCCATTTTGTAATACCTTTATCAGCCCCAGAGTGAGAGTCAGCTCTATCAAATTTGATGAGGCCAGGATATGCTTTGATGGGTCTGTGATCTCATCAATATCCCTTCCCAGTCTTCTGTGTACTCTTCAATCCAGTGTCACTGGTCTCCTTGATTTTCCTTACATACCATACTTCATCAATGATTCCATGAATTTTCATTGGCTGTCAACCTCTGCCTGACACTCTTTTTCTCCTCCTGACATCCTTTGAGTCTTAGCTGAAGTTCCATTTAATATTTTTAATTTTAATTAATTAATTAAGAATATTTTCCCATGGTTAACATGATTCATGTTCTTTCCCTTCCCTCTTCCATCCTCCTCCCAGAGCCAACTAGGAATTCCACTGGGTTTTACAAGTCCCATCTTTATGAGAAGCCTTTTTGGATCTTCCTTAAGTACCTTCTCTCTGAGACTGCTCTTAATTTACCATATCTAATATCTTGTTTGTCCATAATTGTTTGCATATTGCCTCCCCCATTAGCTTGTGAGATTCTTGAGAGCAGGGACTGTTTTTTGCATTTATTTGTATCCTAATTCTTAGAAGAGTGCCTGGAACATAATAGGCATTTATGACATGTTTGAGCCTGAACTTGATTCAGATCCAGCCACATTCTTGACCTGTCACCTTGAGCAATTCTTGTCCCTGTCCATCCTGTGAAGGGATCTACCCAATGTGTAGGACCTTCTGCTCTTTTGTTTTTATTTGACATCTTGTGAATTTAATTGCCATTTGATCAGTCCACCTTTTTTTTTTCTCTCCTATCTCTCAAAAGATTTGCTTTATATCTGTATCTTGCATAATACTTGGTTGATAATGTTCCACATGACCACAACTTTAATTCTTCTCAGGCTATGGCATTCCATGACTTGAAACCCTTCTCTTTGCCAAGAGAACATTATGGTTCAAAAAATAGGCACCTTATTTTAAGGAGAAGTTTGGAATTATTAAAAGCATTGCAGTTTCCCAAAGACTCTCCTCCTGTCTTCCATACTGCTCTTCTCCTCTGGTTCAATTCTGGACCCAGCTCGTTGTACTCGTTTACTAATGAATGAGCTCTCTAGGTTACCTGTTTAATTGTGTATCAGTTTCTGGTCAATACTCATTCTTTATCCCTTAGTTTTCCCTGTTGTCAGTAGTTAGGTCAGGGTCTTTTGAGGGACCATGCCCTTTATTTAGGAAACTTTAAGTTGATCCACGTTGCCATCCATCCATAAATAGGAGCATTTGGAGGACCTCATTAGTAGTAGGGAATCCCTTTTTAATTTTTCTTTCTGAACTATACTCTGGACATCCTTTAAGATTATAGCAAATACCTTTGGTGAGCTTGTTCCTCTTTCATCTCTTCCTCATTCAGTATTAGTCATCAGGATATGGGTGTCCAGAGAGGACGAGCACCTCTAGTGTGAGAGCTTGCTAAGCCCTTTTCAGGGCTGCTCATCCATCTTTGGTGTTCACCTTTCACCCAACTCGAAGCTCCAGCATGCTCAGCACCCACATTTTGGTAGAAGCATCTCAGTAGATGGGGCTAAAACCAGGTTGCAAGTAACCAACAGGCATCAAACCCATTGGTGAGTTACGGGATTGTCTACCCCAGGCAAGTGAAGACTTCCCCTAGTGGAATGGGCAGATGAAAACATTTGTTCCAGTGGCCATGAAAGCAGCTTCAGCAGAGCATGGAGCATGGTTGGGGGACCCTTTCCCAGTCTGAGTTTCCAGAGGGCAAATTTAAGCTGTCTTTGAGCTCCCAGATTACCAGAGAGAGCTGAGGGAGAAAGTGCTTGCTTTGGGCAGCAGCGTGCAAAAAATGCCCTCTGACATTGGGAAGAGGGAAAATGGAGCAGCTCCCCCAGTGCCTGCTCTTTGCATGTGCCAGGGCCTTGCCAACTCGGGTCTAGAGCTTGGAAAGTCATGGAAAATGCCATGGTCATCCGCTGTGTCCCAGGCCATCAGCAATTGTCCTGGCTTTTTGTCTTGCCATTGGATTTCTATGATTCTGGAAGAAAGAGTGAGGCTGATGACTTTGTGCAATTCTGCCTCTCTTAAATCCAGTTCATGCACAAGTCAAGAAGTCACCCTATAAAACAAAAGAAGAACAACAATTGGAAATCAGAGTATTGTCAGTGCTACCTGTTAAATCTTTCAAGGAATCTTGAAAGGAAATGGATCTTAAGAATTTAAATATAGGAACTCCACTGTCATTGATCATTTAAAAATAGTGTTATAAAAATCTTTATGAATCTTACATTTTTCATCTCCTTATGCCCCTTTCAAGTTTCTCCCTTAAGTTCGTCATTTTGTGATGACTTTAGTTGTGAGAAAAATTAATTTATATTTTATTTTTAATATTAATCTATAATATTCCCTTTTCTGTAGAGCCCCCCCCCTCCCAGCTGAGCTCAAAAGAGGCCTCTCCCATTAACTGAGAATGTTATCACATTCCTGCACCTCCCAAGGCCTGGACCTTTTTTTCTCTTTATCTCGTAAACAAAAGCTAACTTGGGCTAGTCCTGGCTACCAAAAATGACTTGGTTTCCTTTTTCCCCCTCAATAAGGTTGAGGGTGACTTGGCTTATCAAGGAGAAACCTAAGGAGGTGGATATGGTTTTTCTTGCCCAGACTGCTAGAAGCGACTAGAAAACCTCAGGACCAGGCTTCTACTCCTCATATAACCACCAACACCCCCATTCCCCATGAAGTACCCAGGAGGAGTTGAGAGCTCTCAGCCCACCTCCTCATTTACCATTCACCAATTAGATACGATTTCCTCT
Organism: Gracilinanus agilis; assembly: GCF_016433145.1. Classification (NCBI taxonomy): domain Eukaryota; kingdom Metazoa; phylum Chordata; class Mammalia; order Didelphimorphia; family Didelphidae; genus Gracilinanus; species Gracilinanus agilis. Next base: position 541,382,868 of record NC_058130.1, on the reverse strand, counting down.
TGTGAGGGAAGTTCTCAGTAATTTGCTATCAAGAAAAACAGACCTAGATTTATCTTAGCTTATGAGACTACTTAGTGTCTTCCAACACTGAGAAAGAATATTTAAATTTATTGATTATTGCTAGTCTAACTAATAAATTTATTTTTAATACCTAGAATGCTGTTTCTCGGGATTTTATTTGCCACAAGTAGGGCTCTGGGCAAGTTTTCTTTTCATCTATTTTTGTCTTCCACTACTTCTCGCTGTTTTATGAAGTATTACTGATCATAATCTTTTACCATCCTTGTTTTGTAAGGTCATAAAATCAGTTTACATTAAATAGATATTGCCCATTTCTGTTTGGTAAAGAGTACAGGCATTTGCTTGCTGAAGTAGTATCTGGGCTTCTGTGATATCTGGGATAACCAACTGAGTTATATTGGTTAGATTTCCTTAGGTTATGGCCATTGTCTATGTCAGAGTCTGTTCTTTTATCTCTTTCCCTTTTTTTGGCACCAACAGACCATCTAAATAAGTCAAGTGTGAGTTTCTATATTTATATGCATATCTCCTCATTTTAATTTTTTTTCTAGTTTGATATTGATTTCAGTTCTTTGCTCTAACAAGTTCCTGCTTTGACTTCACACAGACTGGCTAACAGAAGTGATTCACATCTTTCACTCCAAAGAATGGGGCTCATACCAGTGGCAATTTAATAGTCAATAAATAATCAGAAAATTCTAATATAATTAATAGTTTCTTCTTCAAGAAAAGACAAGACTCTTACAGAGAGCATATTATAATCAGATCACTATTAGCATAGTATATGTGTGTGTGTGTATATATATATAAAACGAGAGCCTTAAAGCAATCTTTGGGTTGAACCAGGGGCCGACTCATTGACTTGGGATAGGAAGCCCATGCCATCTTTTCCCAACCCCACTGATCTGTCACCATTATCAAGAGATGAATGTCGGCTCACTTAACAAAGCATTCTGACATAGTGGAAAGAGTTCCGGGGCCTGGTTCAGTTCTGTCCTCTGATGCTTGCTACTCATATCACTTTGGACAAATCACAGCTTTTCTAGACCTCAGGGTCTTCATTTGGAAAAGAAAGTAGGACTAGAAAGCCGACTCTTTTATCTGGGAACTTGTGAACTCTTCAAAGGAAAGTGAGAAACTATCTTTTCACCTTTCAGATTAATGAGTCATATAAAAAAGTAGCAGAATGTTGAAACACCGGTGTGTGACCTCACCTCTCCAAGCCTCGGTTTTCTCACCTGTTAATAAAGGGGTTAGAGTAAATGGTAATGTCCCTTACATTTCTAAAATCCTGTATTTCTCCGATAGGATAGAGCATTTTCCCAAGAAGAATGTCTTCATATGCTTTCTTAATATACATGGATAGTTGTTTGAAAATAAAGTAAAATTTAATTTTAAAACATTTTTAAGAAAAACAAAGAAGGGAAGATTTAAAAAAATGCGAATCTGAAGAATTTGTATTTTGTCCTTTGAGGAACAGAAGCAATGCACTTAAAGAAGATTATTTTGGCAACTGTCTGGAGGATGAATTGTAGAGGAAAGAAATGGAAGCAGGGGAACCAATTAAGAAGCTATTGCAGTAGTCCAGGGCAAAGGTCATGAAGGCTTCAGCTAGGTTGTGTGAGAGGAGCGAAGGGGACAAATTGGAGAGACATCTCCAAACCTTGGCAACTGATTGGGTGTCATGGGTAAAGTCGAGTAAAAAGTCAAGAACGCAGGCCTGGTGACCAGAAGGATAGTGGTGTTTCAACAGAAATTGGGATAGATAAGAATGAATGTTTTGAGGGGGGCTAAAGACTAATCAATGAGGGTTGTTCCAACTGCCTGAGTCCCCTTGCAGAGGGGATTAAGCTGACATCTTCCCTAACCTCTAACCAGAAAGTCATGAGAAACGAGAGAGTTTGAATGAATATTTTAAAATTTGCTCTTTGAAAGCTACCTCAGTGTGTCTGAGACAAATTTAAGATGCTCAGAGGATGGGAAAGGGAAGTATTGCTTGAGGCTGAAAAGAGGTAGGAAAGCATCAGTCTTTTCCCAAATGTGCTATGTTTCAGGCTGAGTCATAGCCTTGAAAGGAAAATAGTTTGCTAGGTACGACAAGCACTGAAGTTAATGTTAATGTCTGAGAAAATTATAGTGATTTATTTTTTTAAAAATCAAGCCAAAAAATTGCAGCAAATAATCATAGGCTGTATCTGAGTTATCAAAATCTATTTCAATTACAGGCCCTTCAAAACCAGGAAAGGTCAAAAACAAATGGAAGGAGAATCTCTGGGGAACGTTTATGCTAGTGCCTTTACTAGAAAAGTAGTCTCATAAAGTCATTGTTAAATAAAGACTTTGAAGTTAACTAACCTCACCTGACTCCGTGCTGCTAATTAAATTAACTTTCATTGACATCTCAGTTCTTCAGGAGTCCCACTAGAGCCAGCCTTTAGCCTAATTCTTTGGACATGAATTGGTCTTCTCTGGTTTTTTATTCTGCAGTCCCATGCTCCATTGCTGTCCTTTTCTCTTTGAACCACACTTTGTGTAGTTGGCCTTTGTTGTTGTTGTTTCAGTTGTGTCTGACACTGTGACCTCATTCAGAGTTTTCTTGGAAAACATACTGGAATAGCTTGCCATTTCCTTCTCTGGTTTTTTGGACAGATGAGGAAATGGGGGCAAAGAGGGTTGAGTGACTTGTCCAGGGCCACTCAGCTATTAAGTATCTGAGGCTGGATTTGAACTCAGGAAGAGGAGTCTCTCTGGCTTGAGGCTGGGCGCTCTGTCCATAGCACCACTTAGCTGCCCATAGTTAGCCTAGATGTGTTCTTTGAATGGGATGACCTTTGAACTGAGCACCAGCCTGCCAGTCATTCACCAAGTCAACCATCTAGAACCAGGTTCCCACCCTTTCTCTGTGTCAGTCTGATGAGGACTCAGGATTCCTCAAAATAATGTTTTTAATTTTATAAAACAAAATAGAAAGGAAGACAATTATACTGAAGTCTGCTTATCTATCTGTCCATCTATCCATCTATCTATCCATCCATCTCTTCATCCATCTATCCATCCTTCTATCTATCAATCTATCCATCCATCTCTCATCTATCTATCCATCCATCTCTCCATCCATCTCTTCATCCATCTATCTATCCTTCTATCTATCAATCTATCCATCCATCTCTCATCTATCTATCTATCTCTTCATCTCTCCATCTATTTATCCATCTATCTATCCATCTCTCTCTCTATCTATCCATTCATCCATCTATATCTATCTTTTAAAATTTACAGACCCCAGGTTAGGAACTTCTGATCTAGAGGAATGGAATGCAAAAGTATAGAATTAGGCAGCTGCTAATGATTGGGTCTTTTGGTGGCATTGGGGAAGAGTTTCAAAGATCCTGCATTAGTTCTAGTTCCAGAACCTCCCCCCAGCTTATCCTGAGCCACATACCCAAATTACCTTGTATTCATTTTTTGATCATATTTATTATATATCCATGCTATATCTCTCCATAATACGTGAGTTCCTTGATGCAGGATCTGTTTAACTTTTTTCTTTATAGACCACAATACCTGGAATACAGTAGGCATCTCTAAATGTTGACTTGAGTGTTTGAGGGGATAAAGATAGGCCCTAAGACCTTTTATTGAATCATAGAACTGGAATGGGCCTAAAAAAATCATCTAAGCTAACTAGGTTAGATGAGTTAAATGAAGATCATGGGTGGAAATTACTTGTCCAAGATCATAAGCTTATATTTCTGTTTTGCTTTAAGGTTTACAAATCTGTGAGAGAGGCAGAACTAACACCCAGACCTATGAAAGGATCATTCAGAATCATTAAATGCATACCTTCTATACTCTGCTAGGAGAGATTTGGTGACTGTGGGATAAGATGTGTGTAGTAGTGATAAGCAGAATGAACAGTGTCTGGCAAATGGTAGATAATAAATGCCAGTTGCTAACTTAAAAGTTGTTTTTTAATTTTTATTTTCTTTTAATTACCTGTAGAAGCAATTTTTGACAGTTGGTTTTCTGACATTTTTCAACAAATGCGTTTTGAGGATGAAGATGAAGGGATTGATTGGCGTGATCTTAGGTTCCACTTATTTGGGGGGGTAGGTTAAGTGATTAAAGGCAGTGGTAGAACACCAACTCAGGGCATGGAGAAAATAAGAACTATTCTTCTCCTAGACCTATTACTATTGGGCATATAGAAGAAATAGAGGGTATCGATATCTGCCCTCAAGGAGCTTAAAATCTTCTGGTGGAAACAAGATTTGCAAGTATGAACAAATTAGAGAGAATGGTAGGATGTGATAATACACCAGAATACATGAACAAAAGCATAGGGGGGAAATGACTATGACGGATTAGAAATAAACAACCAAAAATAATAGAATACCAGAAATGGGTGGAACCTTAGAGATCGCCTAATCCAACACTTTCATGAAATAAAAAGATTGAAACGTGGAGAAGTACACAGACAAAAAAATAGTGAGAAATTAGGTTAAACAGGTGAGGTGGGGCCAAATTAAGGAGGCTCCTGAATGCTAGATAGAAAGGAAAGAACTTGATCCAATAGGAAACTATATATGTGTGTATATAAAAATGTATATGTATTTATTTTAAAAAATCATATATTTCATATATATTTTAAACCCATATTTACTTCTACTTTTCAATCTGCTCTGACTAAACTGGCCCCAAAGAAAGCTTTACAAGGCTCTTCATACACTTGGTTAGAATTTCTGAAACTAACAAACAAAAAGCACAACAAACTCCTTTGTGTGTGCTGTAAAGCTTTAGGGAGTCACTTAACTAGAATATGAGTGTAGAAACAGACCCCACGTGTACAAGTTGGTGGGAAAGTCTCAACATATTGATGTCCAGCTGCTTTTGTCTCATTCATTGATGGGAGACTTTTAAATGAGAGTAGGATAGAACGTTCAATTTATAGCAGCACTTCATCCGTGTCTTGTTCCAAAGCATCCAGTGTGCTCCTTCCACACACCCCCATTAATCCTACTTTCCTTTGTACACAGAGATGGCCACAGTGACCCCCCACCCATGAACTTTAAAGTCTCTGCACTTACCCCTTTCCCTATTCGATGTTGCTGACTTGCTTAACTATCTGAATTCTCTCATTTGGGGTTGGGGGGAGTAAGATTTGCAAATATAATTAGAATTCCTTGTACACAGCAGTCTGAATATTGTATACTCTGACATGGTACTTTTCACGTTCCTTGGACCGTTGTTATCTAGTATATGGTTTAGTTCCCTCACCAAGCTGGATGCTCCCCAAATTCCTGGCACCGTACCTTGCCCCTCACAGGTACTCACAAAGTTTTTTATTAAATGAACAGACAGGAATTAGGTCTACGTGCCATCTGTGTCCATAGAACAGGGTTTTTTTCTCTGTGTGAAGCTCATTGATGCCCTAATATCTGCTTCCCCCCAGAAGTTCCATCACTGCCACTTATTAGCTTCAAGATCCTTTCTTAACCTGTCTGAGCCTCAGCTTCCTGTAGATATTAATAATAATTCGTTATTATTAATTCACTGATAATTATTGTTTATCAATAATTCATGAATTATTGATCATGAATTCACTGATAATTATTAACTATCATTAATTCACCAATAACGTTTGATTATTACTTCACCGATTATTAGTTATTATCAATTCATGAATAGTTATTGATCATGAATTCACTGACAGTGATTAATTATTATTAATGAGCCAATAATTATTTATTATTAATTCACTGGTTATTAGTTAATTCACTAATAATGATTGATTATTAATTAACTGATTATTATTTATTATTAATTCATGAAGTTATTGATCATGAATTCACTGATAATTATTAACTATCATTAATTCACCAATAATGGTTGATTATTACTTCACTGATTATTAGTTATTATTCATTCATGAATAGTTATTCATCATGAATTCACTGACAATGATTATTATTAATCCACCAATAAATATTGATTATTAATTCACTAATGAGTGTAGTTAATTCACTAATAATGATTATTAATTCACTGATTATTATTTATTATTAATTCATGAAGTTATTGATCATGAATTCACTGATAATTATTAACTATCATTAATTCAACAATAATTATTGATCATGAATTCACTGATAATTATTAACTATCATTAATTCACCAATAATGATTGATTATTACTTCACTGATTATTAGTTATTATTAATTCATGAATCAGTGATTATTAGTTATTATTAATTCATGAATAGTTATTGATCACGAATTCACTGACAATGATTAATTATTATTAACCCACCAATAATTATTGATTATTACTTCACTAATGATTGTAGTTAATTCACTAATAATGATTGATTATTAATTTACTGATTATTATTTATTATTAATTCATGAAGTTATTGATCATGAATTCACTGATTATCATTCTTATAAATTCACCAATAACTATTAGTTATCATTGATTTGCCAATGATTATTTATTATTAATTCACTAATAACTATTAACTCACTAATACTTATTACTAATTAACTCATTAATAATAATTAAATATAATAATACTTGCACTACCTGCCCCAAATAGTTGTGAGGAAAGCCTATTGCAAAGCTTATTAATGTGCTATAGAAACGTGAGCTAAAACCAGATGCCTTTTACATTTCCCCAGACTGGTATCTAGTCTGGCCTATACATCTGACATACTCCAGGAGGCCACAGCCTTCCCCTGAAGTTTCTCCCAGTGTTTAACAAGGAGTTATTGTGTAGGTGAACAAACAAATAAATGGAATTTCACCAACTCTGTCCTGCCAGACAGAAGCCCTTCCCTAGGGCGTTCTCCTCAGGCAAAAGATAAACTTTTACTTGTGTTTTGATTTTTTAAGAATAGCTTGTTTTGTTTAATTTCATTTATACAAAACTGTTATTGATGGAGGCCGTTGTGTCATGGGAAGAGTGCTGACTTTGGAGGGAGAAGATTTGAGTGAATTCCGGCCTCAGACAGTCAGGAGAAGGCGGGTGAGCCGCTTCGACACTCTGGCCCTCTGTTTCCTCGTCTTTAAAGTGAGAAGGTTGAAGCAGAGGAGATTTAAGGTCTCTTAGCGCTGTATCTATTGGAATTAGTCACATAAACAAACTGTTTTTTGGCTGTACTAGGTGATGTGAATCAGCAGTCCTTCTGGAATTTGTAGACTTAGGAAGTTGCCAGGATCGCTGACAGGTCAAACGACTTGCTCTCAGGCAGGCCTTCAGCTAGCATCTGACAGAGGCAAGAATTGAACTCAGATCCTCCTGACCACAAGGCTGACGCTCTAGAGACAGAAACAGTGGTGGGGGTGGGGGGGAATCTGAGCTCATCTATTAAATTTGATTCTTCCTAGATGTGTGACCTTAGGCAAGTCACTTCACCTTGGTTTCCTCTTCTATAAGATGAGGATAGTGATAGCGCCTACTTTTCAGGATTGTTATAAGGATCTTAAACAAATGAAAATGTGTGTGTATGTGTGTGTGTATAATCTAGGAAATTACATCATATATTATATATGCATATTATACACATGACATGTGTATACTATTCCTGTAATATCCACATGAATATGTTCATGAAATTCTATGAATACATATGAATTCATCTATGTGTATGTATATATAGGATTTATATGTTATGTCATATTATTTATGTATAATATAGATTATATATAATCAATTTTATTTGTTTAAGAAAGTTTAAAAACTCCTGTTCTGGATGGTTAATGGATCATTGACTAGCTTAAGCTGGTGCCCAATTCCAAGTTTTTGCCCAGAAAAAAAAAAAGGACAGTAATATAGTACTTACTGGGTGCCACGTACTATGCTAAGTGCTATAAAATAATAATAATAACAGCTAACATTGATATAGTGTCTTCTGTGTGCCATACACTGTGCTAAATGCTTGACAATCGTGATCTCATTTGATCCTCACAACACTACTGTGATCCTCATTTTCCATTTGAGGAAACGGAGGCAAACATTAAATGACTTTTGCCACAAACTGGTACTCCATTTGCCAAAATAAATAATATAGGATATATTATTTAATTATTATTAATATTAATTAATAATATAGAATAAATAAATAGAAAGATTTTTTTAACATTGTTTGTACACTGTCTTCTCCATTAGGCTGTGTTCATGACATATAAGAGGCAATTTTTTTAAACCCTTACCTTCTGAACCAATACTGTGTACTGGTTCTAAGACAGAAGAGTGGTAAGGGCTAGGCAATGGGGGGTAAGAGACTTGCCCAGGGTCACCCAGCTAGGAAGTGGCTGAGGTCACATTTGAACCCAGGACCTTTTGTCTCTGTGTCTGGCTCTCAATCCACACTGAGCCACCCAGCTGCCCCCTAAAGCAAGTCTTTTAAGATAGTTGCTAATAATAGTTAGGATTTATATTGCATTTCAAGGTTGCTCCCTGTATCATCCTTAAAACAACTCTATGAAGTTGTTGCTATTATTATCCCCGTTTTGCAGATGACGAAACTAATTCTAAAAGGGCTTATGGGGCAGGGGTTGGTAGATTGCTCACTGGATAGTGCCAGGTTTGGAGATGGGAGATCATAGGTTCAAATATGGCCTCAGATACTTCCTAGTTGTATGACCCTGGGCAAGTCATGTAACCCCAACTGCCCAGTCTTTACCATTCTTCTGCCTTAGAATTTTCACTAAGAAGTTAAGGACTTTTAAAAAGAAGTTGTTACAGGGCAATTAGATAACAGTGAATAGAGCACCGGGCCTGGAGTTGGAACATCCTGGGTTTAGAAGTGGCCTTAGACACTTCCTAACTGTGTGACCCGGGGCAGGTCATTTAACCCCCATTGCCTAGCCCTTACAGCTCTTCTGTCTTAGAATTGTTAGCAAGACAGAAGGGAAGAGTTTTTTGTTTGTTTGTTTTTTAAGAAATCATGTGACTTGCCCAACCTCACCTAGCTGGTTTGTGTTTGAGACAGAATTGGGAATTTCCAATTTGGATTTCATGTGATCACAGATTTAGGTGTGGAAGATAACTTTAAAAGCCACCAATTTTGATACATGGAAAACCCAATGGAGTTGCTCATTGACTATGGGAGAGGGAGGGTAGAAGGGAGGGAAAGAACATGAATCATGTAACCATGGAAGAATAAATTAATTAAATTTATAATCTAAAATAATTAAAAATAAAATCATCTAAAATAATTAATTAAAAAAATAAAAAATAAGCCGCCAATTATAATGCTCTCCACTTTAACAAATGGAGAAACTGAGGTCCCAGGAGGTGAATTGGTTTGTCCAAGACTAGAACTGGGATTTGAACATGAAACCTAACTCCAGATCCCTCCTTCTTTCTTTTGCACCCCTGGGTTAGGGTCTCTCCTTGCCATTTCTTAGCTAGGTGACCTGGGACAAATTCACTCCTTGATTTTGTTCCTCGGGGCCTCGTTCCTATAAAATGGAGATACCTATAAAATGGTACCATCTGTATCTCACAGACTTATTACAAGAATCAAATGAGACAGTGTATGTAAAATACTTTGTAAACCAAAAATTACTCTAAAATGATCAGCTCTCGTTTATACACTGTGACCTGCGAGGGCCAGGCACCCTTCTTCCTACCCTCTAGGCCCTGCATTCTCCCAGTAGCCAGCAGACTGTGTTTTGATACCAAGTGACTTTGGTGAGATTAACTTATGATAACTATTTTATCTGGAGAACCAGGAAGAATTCTTTCACTGTCTCATCCCTTAGCAAAAAAAAAAAAAAAGGGATGGGCTAGCTCATTTACCAAATAGAAACAGTTCTCATTGGTGCCAGCTTGGTAGAACAGTCCCTCTGAACGTCTTGTTATCGTGCTTCATTACCGTTCTTCTCAATGCCCTTTGTTACTTAGCTCTACTTTTCTTTCTGGCAGAAAGATGAGCTTGTTTTCTGAGAGGTGGGCTCTGGGTGCCAGCCCAAGGAGGAGCAGAGTGGGCACTGCCCCAGGAGAGCTCAGGGAAGATGCCTGGCACCACCCCAGCCACCCCTGTTTCACTGCTCATAATGGCTGCCCCTTGGTCTCCTAAGATAGAATAGCTGGCATTTTCCTAGAACCTATCTCTGGTAGGAAAAAGAGAGCCCTTTAAAGCCTCCACCTGCCTACCATGGCTCACCATTGCTTAGCGTGGCAGACTGGCTACGTTTTCTTCTCCAAAATTCTGGCAGATTACTTTTTTAAAAAGCATTAAGCAAAACATGTAACCATGGAAAAATATTCTAAATTTTTAAAAAGGGTGTGGAGGGGGGAAGCATTAAGCAGTTACTATGTGCTAAGCACTTTACAAATATTAGCTTATTTGGTTCTCATAACTACCATGGGAGATAGATGCTATTATAAGTCTCATTTTCCTTTTGGAGAAACTGAGGCAGGGGCTAAATGGCTTTCCATGGGTCACACAGCTAGTAGATATCTGAGGATAACTGGATTTGAACTCAGGTCTTCCTGACACCACCAGACCCAGGGTTCTATCCACTGCGCCACCCAGTTGCCTCATTTTTTTTTTTTTTTGTCAGAAAGGGATGTTCAGAAATAGCGACTCTGAATCTCATCTCTCCACAGCCTTTATCATCCCAGTCCAGTTCGTGTTCTCTCTCTCTCTCTCTCTCTCTCTCTCTCTCTCTCTCTCTCT
>NC_058130.1:541357645-541371766 GCF_016433145.1 Gracilinanus agilis | reverse complement strand
CTCTCTCTCTCTCTCTCTCTCTCTCTCTCTGTCTCTCTCTCTCTGTCTGTCTCTCTCTCTCTGTCTGTCTCTGTCTGTCTCTGTCTGTCTCTGTCTCTGTCTCTGTCTCTGTCTCTCTCTCTCTCTCTCTCTCTCTCTCTCTCTCTCTCTCTCTCTCTCTCTCTCTCGTTTCCCTTTTTCCTTCTCCCCGACACCTACTCCCAGGGCTGTTGTGAGGCCAAATCATATATGTAGTGATTTAAAAACCTTAAAGTTGTTATAGAAACATTAGCAGTTAGCATCATTATCATCATCATTTTTTTTTTTTTGGCTTGACTGGGATTATATTCTAAATGATTGTATTTAGGTTTGCTTTCCAGGAGTATTAAATGATTTATGGTCACTCCAGGTAGAAGACGAGGTCTTAATAATAAGCCTCGTTAGATGGTAGAATGCGTGGCAGTACTTTGCTCATACAGACCTAGGGAATGGAGGGAGTTTGAAGAACCCCATTTGAGTGTTCAGGAAACGGAGGCTCAGCCAGGTTGTGACTTGGCCAGGGCTAACCCGGGAAGTTTCTCTTTGTCAGTTTCTCACACTGCTTCTGACACGTGGGTCCACTGAGGCATAGATAGGCTGCCCGTCATGGTAAAGAACAAAAAAGTGCAGTAATTTAACCCCATTTGCCTAGCCATCGCCCTTCTGTCAGGATTGTTACTAAGACAGAACATAAGCCTTAAAAAAAAGAGAGAACAAAAATTTATCAGCGGGGTTCAGACGAAAAAATCTTATGTTTAAAAATCCTTAACATCTCAAGGAAGAAGAGATGAGCGGGACCCAAAATGCTTCTGCCCTCCGTTTCATCAGCTTACTTGCTGAAGAAAGTGGGCGGCGGAACCATCCTTCTGAAATCCTGACTAATGGCAACGACCCTCTGGGCCCCAGGCAAGCTGGCTCATTGGGGATTTGACGGACTTGGAGACACGTTCTCCTTTTCGTAGTCTGCGGCTCCTTGGTGGGAAAGCTCAGATTGTAGCAGCCCCATGACGCGGGGAATGTTGGGAGTGCATCCAATTGGCGAACTGGCACGGCGAAGGCCCCCTGTTCCTTCGTGTCACATAGAATGTATCTGCTGACCCTTGCTCAAGGCCAGCTTGGCGAAAGCGTCAGGGAGGCGATAAGAACGAAGATTTTAGTTTTTTTATTTTTAGTTTAGAGATAGGGAAGTTGCTGGGATAAGGCGGCTCCTTGTTAATTTGCAAACTATCTATTTGCTTGAGTAGCAAGACAGAGATTATTTGGCAAACTGCAGAATGACCGTAAATGTCCTTTTAGGACTCAGCCTCTCACAGGTTTCAAAGAATATGCTTTCCTTCTCTTGTAGACTTTCTGAATGTGGAAAGAGATGGGAGAGAGGGATATCAGCCATTTATTAAAAATAACTAACATTTCTAAAATGCATTAAAGTTTGTAAAACATTTTATGTTATCTTATTTGATCCTCACAACAACTCAGTGGGGTAGATGCTGTTTTTATACCCATTTTACAGAGGAGGAACGAAGGCTAACACAGTTTAATTGACTTGCCCAGGATAGCTTAGTTACTAAATATTTGAGATGGGATTTGAACTGAAGTCTTCCTGACTTCCAAGACTAACATTATCCACTATGTTCGCCAGGTTCACACATCTCAAAGGAAGTCAGGCAAGCCAGTGGGGATGAATAAGAATCCATCTCCTATTGCTGAGGAAAATGCTCCAAAAAACATACCTAGTCTTTGTGAACTAGGAGCATTGTTTTCCTATAGGCAGCAGCAAAGGAGACACTTGTGTTTAAATGGGGCATTTGATTTGTTGACGCTCTGAAACTTTCTGATGCTTTGCACATGTTAGTCCCTTAATAAATATTTGTTAAATTGAATGAAGACATGATCTCAATGTTTCTTCCAGCTGAGGCTCCTGTGATTCTGTGATTAATGTTATTCAGTTATATGCACAATCCATAAAGCTGGTCCAGAGCACAGAATTGACTAAGGAAGAGATTAGGTTGGAGGGATCATTTAATGACCTCCAAGCTTCTTCCTGAAGCAGAGACCTATCTTTTGAACTCCAGTATGTTTTCAGTGGCACAATTTGGCTGCAAATTCTATTATGCCAGAGTCTCCGAAGAATCTAGGTTGTGGGTTACCTAGAAAACAGCAGGGAGATATTTTTTAGATACAAATAAGCTAGAGTAAGGGGCAGCTAGGTGGCTTAGTGGATAGAGAGCCAAGCCTAGAGACAAGAGATGCTGAGTAAATAGGACCACAACATACTTTCTAACTCTGTGACCTTGGGTAAATCACTCCCCAGTTATCCAGCCCTTTCCACACTTCTGCCTTGGGACCAATGTTTAGTAGCAGTTCTAAGGGTTAAAAAAATAAGCTATGGCAGATTACCAAGGATGAATCATGCCCCCTAAGACATGTCAAAGTTATCAAAAAGACACATAAATGGAAAATTGTGGGACTTATCATGTAGTAAGAACAAAGGGGATAACTGAGCCAGTGCATTCTCCAGGTATCCACAAAACATCAAGCTAGCTAGAAGAAGATTCCCAGCATGGTATTTAGACCTCCCCTTTTCTTATCCATGGAGGAGTTATGGGAGAACATGAGTATGAGTTACACTGTATAAATTGCAAGGACAAACCGTGATCTGTGGGGTTAGAGGTTGTATGCACACAGATGAGGTCACAGATCTAGCCAAGTCAAGAACTTAAGAATCTTGAGTCCTTTGTAACAAGGAACAGGAAAGAAGGAAGAAAGGAAGGAAGAAAGGAGGGAATGAGAAAAAAGAACAAAGGAACTTGGCTTTAGGTTCTAGATTTATGACATCTCCTATGACACCCACCCCTTTTGTCCTGACCTAAGAATTCATCAAAATGGGGAACTCCTGTTGTGAAAACAACTTCTACTAATAAGCATCTATTTTTCTTCCTTCCTTCCTTCATTCCTTCCTTCCTTCCTTCCTTCCTTCCTTCCTTCCTTCCTTCCTTCCTTCCTTCCTTCCTATTACTGTTCTATTTTCCTGGGAGACTGAAACTTAAAGCATCAAAACATTAAACTTTTATAGTACTGATAAATAGCTATTTCACATTCATATCTCACCATTATCTCCTTCAAGCTCTGTAACCTCTGGCAAGCCAGGCCAGGTGTTGGGCTCCTTTTTTTCTGCTAGTGGTTTTCTTCTCTTTAAATTTTTTTTATTATTAATAGAATTTATTCATAAGTGTCCTAACTCTTCCTCTCCTCCCTATATCACAGAAAGCATCATCCAGGAGACAAATATGTTCAAACAAATTATGTCTTTCATGCTTCTACCTTTCAGTTCACTCTTTGGAGGTAACATTAACAATTTATTCTTCAAGAATCAAATCTATAGCTCTTTCCAAGTGCTATTAAAATTAGCCTAGAAACATTTTTTCTGTATTTTATAATCTTAGACTGTGACTGGGTACCCTAGAGGTGACATGATTTGTCTGTGGCCACACAGGTATTATGTGTCAGAGGGAGGGTTTACCCTCGGGTCTTCCAACCCCATGGTCAGACCTCTATATTCCATCACGGGCCACTTCTTCTGATTACCCATCATCCTATGTAAAATCAACATCTTATTTGCCGGCTTCCTTAGACATTACGTTTCCAGCACAGAAACAAATAAATACCATTTGGGTCTAGAGAATTGTCCAATATGAGATTGCTGCTTATTTTTATAAACTTATTTTTCTAAGCTGAGCTTCCTGAGCAGTGGGAGCAATGGCGTCTGTTAGACTCCTCATTCCCCATCAGGGACCTGCCGACTTCGTCCTGGGATTCTCCTGACCTTTTAAGTGTGCTCGAAAAGCCAGGCTCCTTTTCCGTTTGGAAGGGCCGTCCAGAACGCCTGAATTCACTGAAAAGACCGTGAGGTTATTTGTGGTATTCCGTCCAGGCTTCTTTCCATGGCTTGGCCTTTCCCACTGAGTGGAACTTGGGATATGGGGAGACTTGCTGGGCTTGGGCAGGTTGATTCAGTGTTGGGTTTTTATTGTGATTTTGGAAAGGGGACTAGAAATAGCAACAGGACCTGTGATTTCATTGGTCTGAGGAACTCTTGCCAATATTCCCCAATTCCCATGAGGAACTCATGGAAGTGTCCTGTTGTCAGTGCAAGCCAGCTTCTTCTCTGTATATTCTATCACACGCTATGCCGTGCTGTGCCATGTTATATCGTGACACATCACACCTTGTTAGCATTTATTATGTCGTGACGCATCATGTATTGTCATGTTATATTTATAGCCTATTCTATTGTATCATATGTTATATTATCAGGGTAGCTAAGTAGTACAGGAGGAGGTATCAGGTCTGGGGTCAGGAAGGCTCATCATTCTGAGTTGCAGTCTGGCCTCAGACAATTATTTCCTAGCTGTGTGACCCTTGTCGAGTCACTTACCTCTCTTTTCTTCAGTTTCCAAATCTGTAAAATGAGCTGGAGAAGAAAATGGCAAACCACTCCAGTATCTTTGCCAAGAAAACCCCAAATGGTGGGGTCACAAACAGTCAGACACGACTGAAAATGGACCAAAATTACGTTATTCCTAAAATACTGAGAGGTTAAAATAATTGTGCAGGAGTCACACAGCCAGCAAGTATCAGAAGAAAGACTCGATCGTGCTTTTTCCTAGCTTCAGGAATGGTCCACGATGCCATAATGCCTCTCATGGTTGAGGGGTATGTTTACAAACTTTGCCACCCAACTAAGTAACCATTAAATTTTGAAGGGACTGCACCATTTAGAAAATTAAAAGAAAATCTTCCTGAGGTGAAATCCAGCCTCAGACACTTCCTAGCTTTGTGACCCCAGGCAAATCACTTAACCCTTTTGCCTCCATTTCCTCATCTGTAAAATGAGCTGGAGAAAGAAATGCTAAACCGCTTCAACATCTTTTTTTTTTTTTAAACCCTTACCTCCCATTTTTGAACCAGTACTGGATATTGGCTCCAAGGCAGAAGAGTGGTAAGGGCTAGGCCATGGGGGTTAAGTGACTTGCCCAGGGTCACACAGCTAGGATGGATCTGAAACCACATTTGAACCCAGGACCTGCCATCTTTAGGCCTGGCTTGCAATCCACTGAACCAACCAGCTGCCCCCAACCACTTCAATATCTTTGCCAGGAAAACCTCAGGTAGGGTCACAACATGACTGAAATAACTCAAGAACAATAACAAGAGTATATTACAGAGAATTGTACTCAATGCAAAAATAATTTTAAAAATAATTAAGATAAGGGGCAACCAGGTAACACAGTGGATAGAGTACCAGTCCTGGAGTCAGGAGAACCTGGGTTCGAATCTGGCCTCAGACACTTCCCAGCTGTGTGACTCTGAGCAAGTCACTGAACTCCAGTTGTCTCATCCTTCCTGCTTTTCTGCCTTGGAGCCAATAATGAATATGGATTCTAAGACAAAAAGTAAGGGTTTAAAAAAAAAATGAAGATAGTGTCCCTGCCTTAATAGAAGGTCCCTCTAGCAGAGGA
This sequence comes from Gracilinanus agilis, assembly GCF_016433145.1. Classification (NCBI taxonomy): domain Eukaryota; kingdom Metazoa; phylum Chordata; class Mammalia; order Didelphimorphia; family Didelphidae; genus Gracilinanus; species Gracilinanus agilis. The sequence continues at coordinate 541,366,229 of NC_058130.1, read as the reverse complement.
GGTGGGGATAGGACACATACACCCATCTCCAAATGACTGTGACACAGAATAGAACCCAAGTATATAAGAGGTAGAATGAATATGTTTACAAAAAAGTCCAAGGAGGGAAAAACTTGCTCCCTGAGAGGAACAGGGGAGTCCAGAGGAGAGAGGTGACAATTAAATTCTTTTTTTTTTTTTAAACCCTTGTACTTCGGTGTATTGTCTCATAGGTGGAAGATTGGTAAGGGTGGGCAATGGGGGTCAAGTGACTTGCCCAGGGTCACACAGCTGGGAAGTGTCTGAGGCTGGGTTTGAACCTAGGACCTCCTGTCTCTAGGCCCGACTCTCACTCCACTGAGCTACCCAGCTGCCCCGACAATTAAATTCTATCTTGAAGCAGGAGTAGGATTTCAATGGATAATTACCAAGGGTGGTGTTCTGGGGATACAGAGCAATGTGAGCGAAGGGACAGAGGAAAGGAGGCGCGAGCTATGTGTGGGAGCCCACAGAAGTCCACATGGTTCATGGAGTGTGTGAAATGCAGGGAGTGAGGGGTGTGGAGAGAGGTGGTAAGAGAAGGCAGCATTACTTGTCATTAGCCACATTTCACGGCTTAAGGAGCCACTGTAGATAGAACTGTCTACATGTTGTAGGAACTGCAGTTTCATTTGTATATTTTAATTAATCAATCACTTGATTAATTATTTTTATTCTATTATATATTCTATTCTGTTCTATATTATTCTATATTCTATATTATTGATTCTATTATATTTTATTCTATTCTATATTATATTATTCTATTATATATTATTGTAATTATTTAAATAATATACTTATTTATAGACCCACAGAGAGTATCCCATATATGCATGTGTGAACATATGTGTGGATGTATATACTTCTAAAAATATATACACGTTATGCACATCTATACATATATCTATATACATGTGAGTATACAGTGTATGTATGTGAACAGATATTTATATTGTTGTTTAGTTGTGTCAGTCATGTCTGATTGTTTGTGGTTCCATTTGGGCTTTTCTTGGCAAAGATACTGGAGTAGTTTGTCATTTCCTTTCCCAATACATTTTACAGATGAGGAAACGGAGACTGATAAGGTTTAAGTGACCCGCTCAGGGTCAGGCAGCTAGTGTCTGAGGCTGGATCTGAACTCAGATCCTCCTGACTCCCGTGCTGGCACTCTGTCCACGGCACGATATCCCAATGTACCTATATAGTTTGTACGTGTTGGTCACCCTTGCAGCAGGTAATGGCCAGCATAGCTCCCCATGCTGGAGGGTTCCGAGTTCCCCTAGTCCTGTATTTCTCAAACGTCTCCCCTCACCACGTCGCCCTCCTGTCCCCCAGGACTCAGCCTGTTTGCTCAGCTTTAGGGTTATTGCAGTTCTAAAGAGGATTCTTCTTCCAGTGTCATGGGCAGGACTGGATGGCCTGTGAGTCCCTTCCCCCTCCCCCCGAGATTCTCTGGTTCTTCAGTGGCCCACAGACAATCAGACGAGCGTCTCCCCTTTGCCATTTGTTTTGGTCTCTGCCCATCTCCGTACCTGGGGGGAGGAGACAGAGCCCAGGGAGCTGTGGCTGCCTGCCCTGTGCTCGTGGGGACCCAGGAACCTGCTCGCATCCTCATGCTCGAATGCCTATTTTCATAAAAGCTGCTGCGGAGCCGGGATCTGTTCCAGTTTTGAGAGGCATCCAGCCCCTGGGACATGAGCAGCACTTTGGCTGCTGCTGGCCCCTTCTGTCCTTGAGGTCCTGCTTTTGTCCTGATACTTTGCTGGCCCAATCCCAGAGATGTGGTACGTGGAAGGAAGGAAAAAGTGGAAGTCTAAGAAGGAACTATCCTTACTTCCTCCTTTTCCAACTATGGATGCCTTGTACTTTGGTGTTTAAATTTGGAAAGGAAAGTTGGAGACTGAGTCAGGAGTGCGCTGACAATGGAGCAATTCTAACAATAAAAAGAACAACAACAACAACAACAATAATAATAATAATAGGCAGCGAAGTGCTTCGTGAATTGAGAACCAGGCCTAGAGATTGGAAGCCACTTCCATTCTGGTCTCAGACATTTCCTCGCTGGGTGACCCTGGGCAAATCACTTAACCCCCAGTGCCTAGCCTTGATCCCTCTTCTGCCTTAGAACTAATACACAGTGTTGAATCTAAGACAGATGGTAAGGGCTTTAAAAATAATAATGATAGTTAACATTTACATAACTCCTGCGAACTAGGCCACAATGCTAAGCATTTTACAGATATCTCATTTGAGCCTCACAACAACCCTAAAAGGTAGGTGCTGTTATCCTTATTTTACAGTTAAGGAAACTGAGTTTGGATGTTAATTGGAAAGTTTTTGTTTTTATGGTTTCTTTTAGGATATCTTTTCTTTTGGGCAACTCCCTATTCAGGTTTATGAGTAAGACTTTTACTTTTCATTAAGTATCAACTCAATATGGCAGGGAGAACTCAGGTATGGGTTGATTTGAAGTTATGGGATGTTAAGGGATTTGCCTTGAAGTCACCCAGCTAGTAAAGGTCTGAGGCCAGATTTAGCTCAGATCTTCCTGACTCAACTTTCTGCTGTCTCCTCTCATAAGACAGGCATTGCCAGGACATTGAAGTAAGTGGTGGATGGAGTGTGGATCCTCCCTATTCAGTGCCTTTGGACCAGGAAGAGAATTAAGAAAGAAAAAAATCTTCTTAGATTAGCACCTAACTCTGTTTTTGGTCATCAGTCACCTACAGTGAGCACCAGATGGAATAAGCAGAACTGGTCTTTCTTCCCCACAATTCCAGTGACTGTGGTTGTATGGAGCAGTGTTTTTCCTCTACCTCTGTTTCACCAAAGAATCTAATTGTTGAGACCATTCTCAGAAAACACCCTTTACTTGTGTTAGTTTAATTAGTACATTTGAATACTAAAGGCAGACTGCAGAAGAGATAAAAAGAATGGTTAAAAAAAACCCCATCCTATCCTTATAACTCTGGGCAAGTCACTTAACCCCCAACTGCCTAGCGCTTTACCACTCTTCTGCCTTGGAACCAATACACAGTTCCAATTGGTTCCAAGATGGAAAGTAAAGATTTCTTTTTAAACCCTCACTTTTTTCTTAGAATTAATATTGAATATTGGTTCCAAGACAGAAAAGCAATAAGACTTAGGTAATGGGGATTAAGTGACTTGCCCAGCATCACACAGCTAGGAAGTCTCTGACTTTAAATTTGAACCCAGAACTTCCCATCTCTAAGCCTCCACTGGAGTCATCCACTGAACCACCTAACTGCCCTAAAATAACCTTTTTTGTTCAGTATTCAGTGGTCCTATCTTTTAAAAATTTATTCATTTGAACTTCCCTTGAGCCACCCTGGATAATCAGTTAAAATGTAAGCCAAAGAACCCAATGAAATCATACAAGTTAGGCAATTCAAATCTTTGGGTCTACTTCAAGGATATCAGTAAAAAAGGTCAAGCTACAAATGGCATGCATATCCAAAAAGCTACCAAGTATTTAAAAGATGTCATGTTGAAGAAACAATGTGTTCTCTTCCATCACTATAATGGCAGAGTTGGCAGGTATGCCCAACCTAAACAGTGGGGCCATACACAGGGTCACTGATCCCTAAAGAGTGCTGAGTTCTGGCTGCATTTGCTTAAAAGTGCAGAGAATAATGTAGAACTTAAGGATCTGGATGTGGATTCTCTTTACTTTGAGCCCCACAAATGCAAAGGTATATTACAGGGCTAATGGTCAAATCAACCCATACCTGAATTCTCCCTGCCATATTGAGATGATACTTAAAGAAAAGTAAAAAATCTTGCTCGTAAACCAAAATAAGAAGTTGCCCCAAAGAAAAAGATATCCCAAAAGAAACCACAAAAACAAAAACCTATGACATGGTGTAAATATGATATTAGCATGCAAATAAAAGTGAAATTAAAATATTTGTTACATTAAAAAAATCCGTGAGTTGTTTGGAAACATTAGTACTGTGTATTTAAAAAGGATTTTTAAATCTTTTTTTGAAGGGTTCCTCCAAAGTTTTACTTGAATTTCTGAGCTCTGCCATTGGAAATCTAAAACACTTTGGGACTCTGTAAAGAATAACTTCATTAAGCAACTTCAGTATTCAATACTTAATGTCTCTATAGCTTTATATCCTCTGCATGTAATTCCAGTATATATTCAGCATTTTAGCAATAAATTGTAAGTTGTAATCCCAGTTATTGATTGAATAAATGTGTATGAGAATCAGTAATCAATAATCATAAGGTCATAAGGAAAATTCTCTATAGTCCTTGCCAAGGGGAGTTTGCACATGCCTTCAGCATCCTGGAATATGGCCAGATGTTCTTGAAATATTGGATTTGTGATATCTCAGTTGGCTTTGAAACTATAGAATAACATTGGTCATCTTTATTCTCACCATATATGGAGCAGGTAATCTGCTCCTCTTAGAAAGAAAATTTGAAAAATTCCTCCTTAAAAAGATTGAGCTGTTAGACGCTTTTCAGTGGGAACTATGGCCTCTTGACCTTGAGGGAAACAAAATTGTGGTTGCCCTTCTTTCAAGAAAGAAAAATGTAGTTGACCAATTGCCTCCTCCCCCTTCCTGGGGCAGTTCATGTGAACTGCCTCTTTTTCATAAAGTATAAATACTTGTTAGCTGATAAAGCTCAGGATCCAACAATGAATGTCTGAAGACCACTGATTTATGTGACTTGTGAATTAACACTTACTTTTGCTCAGAAGATTGTTCCTTGTATTTTTCTTTTACAACTCTTAAGTCTTTCAGAACACTTTCTTGGAAATGTCTTAATTAGAAGGTCATGTTGACCAACTCCTTCATTTTACAGTTGAGGATCAAAAAGTCACCAATTTGGAGTTAGAAGGGGCCTTAATGATCATCTTGGTGCTGTGCTAAGTGCCTGGGAATCAAAGAAAGACAAAATAATTCCTGCCCTTAAGTAGTCTAATGGGGGAGATAGCATGTCCAGACAAGTTATATTCTGAATAAAATTTAGATAATCACAATGGGAAGATACTACCATTCAGGGAGAATCAGGGAAGGGTTCTTATCAAGTGTCTTGTCCCTACTGATCTGCTGTTGGTAAAAATGGAAACAAAGGATCTAAAGGGATTTGCCCAGTTATTTAAAAAAAAAAAAAGATATTCCATAAAATACTTCAAGATATAGTAAAATAAGATATCAGGTTGAGTAGCAAAGAACCTCAGGGTCATCTGTCTCATGCAGAAGTATTTTAAAAATAACTTTTATCAGATCAGTTTTTAGTAGAAATTCTAATGTTAAATCATTTCTCTTTGTATATAGACGTCGTCTGATCTCCCAGAGATCTTCCTTGGAGACCCTGGAAGATATTGAAGAGAATGCTCCACTGCGGAGGTAATTTATCTTTGTACCATACAGAGATAACTTATATGAAAACTGTATGACCCTGGGCAGCAGGTGAAATGTGATTTCTTGCTTTAGAAAATTTAACAGAAGAATAAAAGTACAAATTAGGAAACCATGAAAAGGCTTAGCCTGCCAGCTCAGGAGCCCATTAAAGCTGAAAAACAATTAAATTCTAATTATTTATGAGAAACCAATAGTTTGGGGGGCTTTTTTGTTCAATTTGTGCTTTGTTTCTTGTTTTCTCTTTTTTGAAAGCAACTACTTAAGGAAATAGAAGCATAGGATTCTTCAGTGTGCCCAGGCTGTCAGGCTCTATAGCATCTAGTTGTCCTGGGCCTTATTTTGATTTGCTTTTCTTTTTTGAAAGTAAATAAATTTTCTTAGGTTTTTTTTTCCCATTTTTTTCTGGGTATCACCATTCATAACATATTTCCATATTATTCATTTTGGTGAGTAATCTTATAAAACCCAAAACTCCCAAACACACAAGTGAAAAGTCATGTTTTCACCTGCATTCCAACAGTCCTTTCTCTAGAGGTAGAGAGCATTCTTTATCCTAAGTCCCTCAGAATTGTCCTGGATCATTGTATTGATGAGAGTAGCCAAGTTCTTCACATTTGATCGTTCCACAATATTTCAATTACTGTGTATAATGTTCTCCTGGTTCTGCTTATTTCACTCTGCATCAGTTCATGGAGGACTTCCAGCTCTTTCTGAAATCCTCCTGTTCATCATTCCTTACAGCACAATAGTATTCCATCACCATCAGATACCACAATTTGTTCCCACATCTGCATCCTCTTTGTGAGCACTCACATGGGCTTCCTTCTCTACTTTATGAGCCTCGTACTAGCTCTGTTAGATGGAATAAAAACCGAGCATTTACTTTCACAGATAGGGATGGTAAATGAAACATTTGATATATATTTTAATATTAGTTATATATTAGATTTTATTTGTATGTTTTATAATATATAATTATATTATTGACTATATACTTTTATAGTATGCGATTATTTTATTGAACATATACTTTAATACTATGTGATTATTTTATTTAGTATATACTTTTATATTATGTGATTATTTTATTGAACATATAAGTTTATGTTGTGATTGTATGAAAAACATATTAGAATATTGTATAGCATGTGACAATATTATTTATACATATTTCTGATTGTGAATAAAGTATTACTTTGTATGTTTTTATATTATGTGATTATATTATAGAATCTAATTGTATATTATATGATATATTATTAATATATAATTTTAGAATATCATGACAATTATATAACATTATATAATACTACGTGATATTATTTAGCATAATATCGTATAATATGGCATTATATCATTGAATATGTAATTCATATTAGATTGTTTAATATGTATTTTATTTTATAACATGGTGACATTAATTATATACTAGTCTATAATATGTGATGTTATTTAAGATATAACATTTTTTAATATATGACATCTGATACATTTTTATTTTAGATAGCAATAAATATTATACATATCATGGGCAGTGTGGTGGCATAGTAGATAGAGCACCAAGTCTGGTGTCAGGAAGACTCATCTTCCTGAGTTCAAATCTGGCCTCAGATACTTACTAGCTGTGTGACCCTGAACAAGTCAATTAACCCTGTTTGCCTCAGTTTCTGCTTCTATCAAACTAGCTGGAGAAGGAAATGGCTAACCACTCTACTATTCTGTCATGAAAACCCCAAATGGGGTCACAGAGAATTGGACATGACTGAAATGACAGCACAACACATATAATACATTTACATTTTTGCATCTAATTTTAGTTAGATGTAAGGATAGGTCCTATGATTTCACTGTTATAGGGAACTCCCAGAGGAGGAAACTGTCTCTAATAGTGCAGGTTGACCCCTTCTCTGCCACTTAGTCTTAGAGTGTTGCCTTGAGAATGGAGAGGTTCAGCCACAGGCCCAATGTCACAAAGGAGATCTTCCTGCCTTTGAGGACTGTTCAGTGTCCACTAAGCATTTTTAATTGTCCATTTACAAATATAAGACAAAAACAAAAATGGCAGAAATATATGACAACTTGTACAATTTTAAGTCGCTTATCCTTTCCCAAAATGACCTTTTTTCCCCCCACCCAACACTCTTCAGCACTAATAACTCAAAACACTTTAGGCCCTGAGCTGCTTTGGGAACTGTGGGGGTGGGAGAATATTTGCCAAACCGTATTTTTTTAACTTAGTAGTTTCTTTAATGACTCAAAGGGAGCTATTAAAAACCTTTTGTATAATTAAGTGCATCGTATAATCAGTGTTAACAAGGAATAGCTGATCTGTCATTAAATTAGTTTTAATTTAATTTATTCCTAATTTAATTGTAGATTACTTGCAGTATTTATTTTTTAAAGAGAGAAGCTTCCACGTTAAAGCCAGTAGCTTTAAAGTGTGCTCATCCATCACTTAACCTGCCATAACCTGAGCTAACCAGAATTCCAGTTTCCTTGGCAATGGTTGCTAACACTGTAATTCCCTTGAAGCATTTCTCCAAATCCCCAGTGATCTACTTTGAATTTTTTTTAAACAAACAAACAATATACTTATTTGAAAGCCAAGACTTGTAGCTTATGTATGGATTTAGATATTAGCAAGGAAATAATGTCCTCTCTTTGGTCATCCAAATTTTCTTTCCCCTTTTCCCTTCCAGTATTTCTCTTGGATACATTGTTTCCCCTATGCTTCACTCAGAGCTGCTACAAGAAGGGAACATTTCCAGCAATAATACTTTGATAAAGGGCCACCCCACAGTTTTGGTACTGACTTGATGAGCCTGGAAGTGGGTCTCCCAGGAAGTAACCAGGGAGATAGCCCAGGAAGCCTAAGAACACAGCAGCCCCAGTTTTTTCTGAGAGTTCTGAGTCTGTTTGGGAGTTGCCAGCAGCAGCTGTTAAACGGATTGCCACCTCCATGTCTCCTGCTCCTTCTGGCCTCATAGCCATATGTGGCCCTCTGCCCTGCTTCTGGTTTTACCAGAAGGTAGAAGGAGGAAACTGATGTTTGCTGCCAGAGGGGCTGTATAGAAGAGAAAGGGAGGGAGAGAGAGAGAGAGAGAGAGAGAGAGAGAGAGAGAGAGAGAGAGAGAGAGAGAGAGAGAGAGAGAGAGAGAGAG
>NC_058130.1:541259909-541304136 GCF_016433145.1 Gracilinanus agilis | reverse complement strand
TTTTCACATCTCATGTGAAACAACACAGAATTTAGGCTCGTTCTATACATCAGTGGTAAGTGGGCTCTTGAAATCTAGCCTGGAAAACTAATCCTGGTTAGTTTACACTAACATTGTTTCCATCAACAACTGACTTACAAATTAGAGTTTGGAAAATAAACAGAATAAATTGAAAATTGCCTGCATGGGGGAGGAGAAAAGAGGGGAGAGTTGTGCTCATTCACCTTTGTAGACATGGCCACCCTCCCTGCCTTTGGGATGAAATGAAATGTTTGTTAATGCTTGCTCTCAAATTATTTTGTTTGGAGCACATGTCTTAGAAGACTGATGGGAACAGAACGAGAAGCAAGGTTGTACAGCTCTCCCTAAATTGGGGAGCTATCGAGAAAACCATTCTGGATGATTCTGGAAGTGAGAAGGGGACCAGAAACTGAGGCATTTTTGGAGATGGGACATTTGAGGCAAGGAGTGGGGGAGGAAAGGGGCGTTACAAGAGCCACCCAGATGAGTTGTTTATCCAGCAACTAATTCACTGGTTTATACCAATTAGTTTAGATACTATTTTTCATCTCTAGCAATAAACATAATAGACCCAGCCATCAATCAGTAAATATTTATTAATTTCTTGTGCTATGCTAGGTGCTAAGGGTTCAAAGATAAATGAAAGTTTGTCCTCAAGGAATTTACATTCTATTTATATTAGGGGAGATAGCATTCTATATATTACACATTATTATTTATATAGAGATATTATATTACATAGACATGATACATATAATATAATATATAAACATTATATATTATATATACATATATATATAATTTTTAACCCTTACTTTGTGTCTTAAAATCAATACTATGTACTGGTTCCAAGGCAGAAGAGTAGTAAGGACAGCAATGGGGGTTAAGTGACTTGCCCAGGGTCAAAGAACTGGGAAGTGTCTAAGGTCAGATTTAAATGTAGGACCTCCTGTCTCTGCACCTGGCTCTCAATCCACTGAGCTATCCAGCTGCCCCCAATTTATATTATATGTGATTTTATATTTAATTGATTTATATTATATTTATTTAAATTAATATAAACATTTACATCATAAATAAATTATTTTGATGTTAATGAAAATATATTATAAATCAATATAATATCTAAATTATATTTTATTTGTCATATATAATTTTATAATATATTTATTGATTCATATTATATATTTTACAATATATTGATTTATATTATATAATTTTATAATATATTTATTGACTCATATTATATATTTTATAATATATTGATTTATATTATATATAATTTTATAGCATATTTATTGATTCATATTATATATTTATAATATATTTATTGATTTATCTTATATATTATTTTATAATTTATATATTAATTTATATTATGTATGGTTTACATATTTATTAATTTATAGTATAAGATTTATAATGTCTGTTATTTTATGTTAATTATATAATAGTTATATTTTTAATATTATATATATATATTTTTTTTAAACAAGATGATAACCCAAGATGACTCGCCCCTAGAACAAGGTGTTCCTTGGAATTGTTAACAACTTCCATGCAATATTGTGTCCTGAGCCTGTGGTCCCCAAACATCAAGTTGGGTCTGTTTCCTGAGTGTTTATCACTCTGTGACACAAGGAACAGGGACTTCTTCTATTCTTAGAAAGTCCCCAGCCCGAATGCTCCCTGCCCAGCCTGTAGCAGGCCCAGACAACCCCACCCACTTCCCCCAGAAAAATCTTTCATGGTGGTGGAAAATGACACATTCACCAATTGTGTTTCTTTTCTCACACGGAGTTCATTCCCACACAGAGGCAGATTCTCGGCGTGACCTCATGTCTGAATCATGCCGCTCTCGGGCTCTTTCTGGGAGCTCGCCTTTAGAACAGAGATTTCGGTGTCAGCCGCCTTCAGACAGTCTTCATTGTTTCCCAGTTGCCCTTGGGTGAGGTATGGCTTTAAGATGAAACGCTGATGGGGAGAGAAGAAAGATCACCGGCTAAAAGGGGCTTTTAGGCCGCTTATTTCCTAATAGAATAAATGTCCGCCTTGGGTTTTGGTCCATTGACTCTGGACGATGGCTAAAGCATCTTACGTGGCTCGGTCCGGTGGAAGCGTGCAAGGCCAGGCCAGGATGTCCGACGCCCCCCGCCGGGGTAGTAATTGCCCCTGACATTTCCTGGAGAGGCAGTGAGGGAGACTCGTTAGCTGTGCAAAATGAGGACGAGTAGGAGATGACCCGAGTTCCTGCGAACGTAGGATCTCTTCATTAAAATGAGCCCCAAAGCCGGATTTCATTTTCTAATCCAGTTTCGTTGCTGTGCAGCAAATCTTTCTCTCTTTGAAGGTTTCAGAAAATCTGGTTAATATTTAATTGGCTTTTAAATTATTCACAAGTCTCCGTGTTTTGGCCATTGTCCTTTAAAGAGCAGTTGCCCAGCAGAGGCCCGTGCTGAGACCTGCGGCTCTTGTGTCCGGCATTATCGGAGACAATCACTGCGGGAGTCAGTTCACGCCCAGCTGACCAAAGGGAAGTTCCCAATTTCCATTTTATTGGATAGCAAATGTTTTGAGTTTGGTTTGGTTTTTTCCTCCCCTAATATTCCCAGGTGTGTGAGAGGACAAGGAATAAGTGCATAAAAGATCTAGGTGGCATTTCAGACCCTCTCTGGAATCTTTGGGTTGCAGTTTAGGCTAATTCCATGACTTTGTCATCTCTATTTTGATTTTGTCATTGTATATCACTTGGCCCGGTATCTGGCACGTAGAAAGTACTCAATATTTATTATTATCAATAGCTAGGTAACTTGGTGGATAGTGAGCCAGGCCTGGAGGTGGGAAGTCCTGGGTTCAAATGTAACCTCAGTCCCTTCCTAGCTGTGTGACCCTGGGCAAGTCACTTAACCCCCATTGCCTATCCCTTATCTCTCCTGTCTTGGAACCAATACTTGGTATTGATTCTAAGATAGAAGAAAAGGGTTTAAAAAAAGCAACAAAAGTTAAAAATAATCATTTTTATTATTTATTATTAATATCAATTATCAATATTGACATGTATTATTATTTAAAATACTTAATTAAAAATTTTAAAGTATATAATTTAAAAATAATAAATTAATGACAATAATAATATTTATTGTTATTTATTAAATAAAATAAATTCTTGTTGCTAAATTGAATTGGTAGTCAAGCTCTTCAATAGAATTGTTAGCCAGAGGTTTGTGTCCGACAAGGAAGGACAACAGAAACATCTCATTTTACAGTTAAATTCATATAGGTCAAGCCTTTGTGGGGCAGCCGGGTGGTGCAGTGGATATAGTACAGAGCCTGGATCAGGGAAGATCCTAATTCAAGTCCAGCCTCAGATGCTTTTCTAGCTGTGCAACCCTGGGCAAGTCAGGTAACTCCTATTTGCCTCCATTCCTCATCTATAAAATGGGGACACGCTGGAGAGGGAAATGACAAGCCACAACAGTATCTTTGCCAAGAAGAACGTTGTCCTGGAGGTCCTGGAGAGTCAGACATGATTGAGCAACAACATAGAACTAAGGAAAGGAAGGATAGAGCAGAGGTAACAGTTCTGGGGTGAATGTCAGCAGAAATAGCCACTTTGGAAAGGGGCCGTGCTTCAAGCCCACCTCACTGGGTTCAGTGGCACCTCCACCCCATCCCCAAGCAAGCCCCTTCTCTTGCACATTTCCCTGTCACCCTCGGAGGCACCAGCATCCTTCTGCTCAGCCAGGCTCACCATCTCCTTCTGGTCGCCAACTCCTCACCTGCCCCCACATACCCACTCAGCCAGCCACGTGAAAAAATGGACCAGGAGTCTAAAAGCCCTTGAGTCACCCCTTGAAGCCACCAAAATCCTTTCTTCCCCTGGTAGGGAGTTTGAGCATCATTGAACCCCCAAACTCACCAGGCTTTCCTGGTTTGGGGGTGTCTCCTTCCACCAGGTCCCCTTAGACTCATTTCCACCATCCTGACTGGACTTCTTGTATTTGCCCTCCATAAAGCCGGCTTGCTTTTCTTCCTTTCTCTTCTCATGAGCTACGTTCTCTCTTGTGGCATTTCACTCTTCTGTGGCATCTGGAATTTCACTACAAACGGCATCAGACAGTTGCCAAGCCTTGTCTTTCCTGCTTGGACAGCGTCTCTCGTACGTGTGTCTTTTTCTCCATCCTTTGCAGGTCCTCCTCTGGACCATGGCAGCGGCCTTCTGGTGGGTCTCCCTTGCTCAAGCCTCCCTCCGGTCCATCTTCCATCCAGCTGCCAAAATGACTCCTCACATGAAGATCAGACCGTGTCGCCCCCACCAAACTCCAGTGGCTTCCTCTTACTGTCCAGCTCAAATAGAAAATACTCTCTTTGGCTTTTAAAACCCTTCAGAGCCTAGATAGACCTTTCCTTCCTTTCCAGATGTTTTATAGGTACCTGACACCCACGCACAAACGCGATTATCCGGTGCTGGCCTTCTTGCTGGTTTTTAGAGGTACCTTCTCATGGATGGCACCCTAGTCTCCCCCCCTCACTTCCACCCCCCAGCTTTCCTAGGCTCATCTCAAGTCTTACCTGCGCAGGAGGCTTTGGGGGACTCATTCATGTTTACATACACCCTACGGCTAGCCACTTCCCTCAGAGATGACCTGATATTGACATGCATGGAAGTCATCTATGTGGGCAGCTGGGTGGCTCAGTGGCTAAAGGATCAGGCCAGGAGATGAGAGGTCCTGGGTTCAAATCTGGCTGTAGACACTTCCTAGCTATGTGATCCTGGGCAAGTCATTTAACCCCCATTTTGCCTACCCCTTACTGCTCTTATGCCTTGGAACCAATACACAGTATTGACTCTAAACAGAAGGTAAGAGTTAAAAAAAATAATAAAATTGGCAAGGGGTCAGCTGGGTAGCTTAATGAATGGAGAGCCAGGCCTAGAGACAGGAGTTCAAATCTGGCCTCAGACACTTCCCAGCTATGTGACCCTGGGCAAGTCACTTAATCCCCATTGTCCAGCCCTTTCCATTCTTCTGCCTTGGAACTAATACATAGTATTGATTCTAAGATGGAAAAACAAAAAAGGTGATTGGCAAGGTAAAGAGTGGGATGGAATATTGGGAGCTTTGAATACAAAACAGAGGATTTCCTATTGGATCCTTTAGGACATAGGTAGCCTCTGGAGTTGAAGAGGTTTAGAGAGACTGGAGAGTAGGCATGACTGACAAAAAGAGGGAAAATGTTATGGGTGAGGGACTGTAAGAAGAACAGGAAAGGCATGGAGAAGGTGGCATCTGGAGACCATTCCTGGAAAAGAGGGGAGGGTGGAAGCATAAAGACTGGAACAGGCAGAACAAAATAAAGAACTTAGATTATGTGAATTCTTGATGACTTTGTGCCCTACAGATAGTGAGGCTGTCTCAGAGGGGGCTTGGGACCTTGACAGCAGAGCTTTTCTAAATGAATTATGGGGTCACCCATCCTTCATGAAGTTTCATTTTAGAGCCCCAGGAAGGGATTTTTTCCCCTCATCTGGCTTCACATTATACTGTTATTTGGAATGCTCCCCATGCCCCCATCTTCTTGTAGTGTCAGATAATTCCATCCTACATCATTTGTTGGTGGTGCCCTCTCCCCAATAGGGGCCCAAACAAAAGTCAGTTTTTTACAAAAGATAGGCTTCCAAAAATGAGTTTTTTTGCCTTAGGGTCTCAGAAGATATTAGCCAGCTGGAATAGGATGACAAATGTGCTCCTGTGGCTAAGTAACTCCAGAGTGGTGGCATCCTCCCCTTCCAAGTTAGGGAGGCCCTTCTGAATGCAAACCCCAGCCCCAAGTTCCTGGGCTATGCCCAAGATGAATCCACATCAGTTCCAAGTTCCTGAAGACACGTGTCCTTCTCTAAAAGTTAAAGAAGACATGCAGAAAGTATCCGTGTCTAATACTGGCGTTTCCAGTGGACACAGAATGAAAATTGTCTTGCATTTTTATGGGGACGTTTCATAGACCTGAAGAAAAGGCCGATTTTGAGAGATGGTCTAAGTCTTCTAAATGAATCCCAGTTACAGTTCCCTCTTCCTTTTGATCGAAACTCTTTCTACCCTCCCTTTAACTTGACCTCCGCGACACTGGGGAATTCATGCTGTTCTTCTGGCCAAGGAACTTGTTTTATTTTTATGCCCCGTTTTAGAGAGAGATCAGAACAATGGCGTTAGAAAGAAAAATGTCAAGATTTTATCACTGCCCCTCTGGGAATTCCACTGAAATCTGTCTCACTGGAGCAAGTGTCTCTTCTGAGTGTCTCTTCTGGGTCAGCTAAGTGTAAGGCACAAAGTTCACACCAGGGAGTGGCGCAGGACGCACCGTCTGACTGCCAGCAGTTTGAGGTCTCTGGCTGGCTCTGCTGCCCGCTGGGTGTGTGACCCTGGGCAGGTGGTCTAACTCCCAGTTATCTCTTGAGTAATATGAGAAGAATATACAAACATTTATCAAAGCACTCGGGTGTCACGGTGAAAGGTTACATTAATTTACACCTAGAGAAGCAAAGAAAGTTTTTGTTCCACAAGGCAGGCCAGACTTGGTCTTGATTTTTGCTTTTTTGGTTTTTGTTCTTGTTTGTTTTATTCCCCCCCCCCAAAAAAAATTCTTAGGACTCACAGGAAAAAACTCTTGTCTGGCCCTCCAAGTTAGTAGGTACTTTGTCCTTCCACAAATTAACTTGTATTTTATCATCTATATACATGTTACAGACTTCTACCCACACCAATCTCATCCGGAGAATGCAAATTCCTTGAAACCAAGGATTTCTTTTTTTTTATTATTTCTTTTAATCTTTGTATTCCCAAGGCCTCGCACAATGCCTTGCCAAGAGCAGACAGGTAAAAAGCATTTTTTGAGCTAAGAAAACTTTTCTCTAGAGGGCAGCTGGCCCAGTGGATTGAGAGCCAGGCCTAGAAAGAAAAGTTCCTGGCCTCAGACACTACCTAGCTGTGTGACCATGGACAAGTCACTTAGCCCCCATTGCCAAACCTTTCTGCTCTTCTGCCTTCGGGCCAATACACAGTATTGATTATAAGATGGAAGGTGGTAAGGGTTTTTCAAATAAAATAAAATGGGGTTCATAATACCACCTCCTTCATGGGTTATTGTGAGAGCCTAAACTATTCAAGCCTCAGTTTTTATCATCTCTAAAGTGAGGAAATTCTGTTCAATGATTTTATGATCTCTTCCAGCTCTAGGAAATTAAATCCATTTTCCTATGGCAACGTGTCCAGGTTTATTAATGCCAAAGCACTAGTATGGCATCAGTAGAGCCTTTGGCAAGCTTATTTCCAAATGGATTTGAAAAAAAAAGGGGGACAAGAAACATTCACCCCATTCTCACCATGAAACAGGCTGCTAAAAGCCCACAGCTCCAATGCAGCATCCTTAATAACTTGCTGTGCCAATAAAGTTTTTAAAATGGGAAGTTACAAATGTTGTTCAGTCGTTTCCGTTGTGTCCAACTCTTTGTGACTCCATTTGGAGTTTTCTTGGCAAAGACGCTGGAGCAGATTGTCCTTGCCTTCACCAGTTTATTTTATAGATGAGGAAACTGAGGCAAACAAGGTGAAGTGACTTGCCCAGGGTCACCCAGCTAGGAAGTATCTGAGTCCAGATTTGAACCCGAGAAAGACGAGTGTTCTGGACTCCAAGCCTGGCACTCTCTCCACTGCACCCCCAGCTGCCAAAGTTATGAAGAGTTAATATTGAAAGGGCAGAAGTGCAGGCGCTGACACAGTTCTCTAAGGGATGCTCTGAGCAGGTCCCTGACTGATCAGATCCCGATAGGGACGAGAGCTATGATTTCACTGGGATGAAACTCCCTCCATGAATGCAGGCAGCACCTTCTCTACAACTTAAAGTCATAGAGTTGTCTAAAAGAGGGGTGAATGCATGTAAAACCCAGTGGAACTGCTCGTTGGCTAGAGAGGGGGTGGGAGGAGGGGAGGAAAAGAACGTGAATCACGTTAACTATGGAAAATATTCTAAATCATTGAATTAAGTAAAATTTTTCAAATAAATAAAGGAGGGGTGAATGATGTGACTTATCAGGGGACCCACAGCCAGTATGGGACAGGCAGAGCTTGAACTCGGGTCTTTTGGATGCCAAGACTAGTTCTCTATCCACCATGCTGCTGCTGTGGATGGGATAGAGTTGATAAATTACCTGTAGAGTCATTTTGATGTAGAGTCATTATTACGTACATGTTTATATACAGTAACGTACAAATCACACATATGGTCTAGTGCAGAGGTTTGGCAGTTTGGAGGCTTGGGTTTGAGCTTTAGCTGAAAAACATACCAGTTGCATTACCTAGGCAAGATATTCACCTCTCTGCACCGGAGTTTTCTTGTTGGTAAAACGGGGATGGGGAGGGTAATGGTTTGTTGTTGTTCAGTCGTGTCCAACTTCAGGACCCCATTTGGGGATTTTCTTGTCATTCCTTCTCCGACTCATTTTACAGATGAAGAAACTGAGGCAGAATCAAGTGATGACTTGCCCAGGGTCACACAGCTAGTATAAGAGTCTGAGCTTGGGTTTGAACTTAGGAAGAGAAGTCTTCCTGATGCCAGGTCTGGCCACTTGGTTGCCCCCTGATGATTGATTATAATAGTTCATCATTTAAATGGCTCTTGAAGGCTTACAGAATACTTTTAAAGCACTAGTTCATTTGCGCCTTACAAGCACTCCATGAGGAAGATACTTTTTTATTTCTAAGATAATTTTTAAATTTAAATTTTTAATTTTAAAATAAAATTATATAAATATATACAAATTAAATTTAAATTTAAAAAAAGATTTAGGGGCAGCTACGTGGCTCAGTTGATAGAAAGCCAGACCTTGAGACAGGAGGACCTGGGTTCAAATTTGGTCTCAGACACTTCCTAGCTGTATCACCCTGGGCAAGTCATTTGACCCTATTTGCCTAGCTTTTGCCCAACTTTTACCCTTCTGCCTTAGAGTTGTGACTGAGACAGAAAGTAAGAGTTTAACCAAGAGTCGAAAATGAGTAGATGGAAAATGCCCACTTTGGTAGATTCTCTCTAGTCTGAAGAAACTTTATTCTTGTAAGCAGACACCACCATTATTTCTCCATCACATCTACATTTAACAGAAAACACCAATTAGGGCATTTTAGAAACCATTCTGAATTCATCTTTCCTCAAGCGAACGTTTCTCACTCAGCCACAGGCCATGAGAGTTTCCTGAAGGATGTTCCTTCTTAGTACATCACTTCATTGGATTTTATATAAAAGGACAACGTCAAGTAGAATTTTTTTTTAATTTTTTTTAAACCCTTAACTTCTGTGTATTGACTTATAGGTGGAAGATTGGTAAGGGTAGGCAATGGGGATCAAGTGACTTGCCCAGGGTCACACAGCTGGGAAGTGGCTGAGGTCAGATTTGTACCTAGGACCTCCCGTCTCTAGGCCTGACTCTCAATCCACTGAGCTACCCAGCTGCCCCCCATCAAGTAGAATTTTTGGTGATCACCTATTTTGTTTATTTTGTGGGAGAGAAAGGGAGAAAGGGGAAATGCAAAAGGCTTTCCAGTTTGGGCTTTGTTGACGATTATCTCACTTTGAGTGGTAAGGTGACCAGAAGTAATATGCAAGGCTGTACCAGAGGAGACCACCACGGTGTTAGCTGGAAATTAAAGACACATGAGAACAAATGAGTTGGAAAATGCCCCGGAGAGGAGACAGCAGTGATCTAGGCTAGGGACCCATTTCTCTTCTGCTTATTTGGTGTAGTAGACAGACAGTCCACCTGGAAACCAAAAGACCTGAGTTCAAGTTTGACTCTTGATACCTATAAGTTGTATGCCCGTCTATATCAGTAGGCAGAATTTCTTCGCCAGTGGTGTTCCTTACACTTGTGAAATCCCAGGTCCAGTTCCTGTCCTCTTCCCCAGTCCTTATTTCTTTATTCTCTTATTCTCCCAGCCCCTTTGATCATATGTCCTAGGCGCATGTTGCCTCAAACACCAAAGCCCCATATACCCAAAAACTATCATTTCAGAGATAAAGAAAGGAATTAGAATTTCTCATTTTATTATTGTGTTCTGGTTGTTTCTGAGGTATTTGGAAATACCTCAGTGGTTGTTGTCCATACTGGAAAAGGACCAAAAGGATGTGTTGTTGGGGGTTTTTTAGGTATTTGGAAACCAAGTATCTTAAATTTTATGTGGAAAAGCTAAACGCTTTGAAATGATATATATTACTATCATATGATGGGGACGGCTAGGTAGCCCAGTGCCAGCCCTGGAGCCAGGAGGACCTGGATTCCAATCTGGCCTCAGCCCTGGACAAATCACTTAACCCCTCTTGCCTAGCCCTTGCCTCTCCTCCATCTTAGAATTGATACTAAGAAAGAAGGCGAGGATTTAAATATAACATTGTAATCCTCTATTAAGAATCGGTCTCTTTGTGTCCATTCATTCCACAGGTTTTCATCAGTTGAGGATTTTTTGCATCCTTATGATCTTCTTCACTTCTTCTGCATTATTAATGTGTGGCTGGATGTCTCCATCCATGCTCTTCTGACTGAATGCTTGTGAGCAAGGGAGGATGAGGGAGGCTCCCGAGGTTGGCATTCTTCCTGGCTCTGTAAAATCCGTAAAATCCTCTCTTTGCCCCTTATTCCGTTCTGTGGCCTCCTTGCCATTCCATAGACAAGGCAGCGCATCTCTCCAATCTAGGAATTTTCTCTGCCTCTCATGCCTGGAATTCCCTCCTTCCTGAGTTCCATTGACCAGCTTCCTGTAGGTCCCAAAGGAAATCTCACCTTTTATAGGAAGCCTTTCCCAACTTCTTAATTCTAGTATCTTCTCTCGGCTATTTCCTATTTATTGCTTGTCTGTACATATTTCTTTTTCTTTTAAACCCTTATTTTTTAGTTCCAGTAGCAACTCTTAAGACAGAAGAGCAGTAAGGGCTAGGCAATGGGGGTTAAGTGACTTGCCCAGGGTCACCCAGCAAGGAAGTATCTGAGGCCAGATTTGAACCCAGGACCTCCTGTCTCCAGGCTTAGCACTCTATCCACTGAGCCACTTCATGCCCATTTATATAGCACTTACCTTTAAGCTGGACATCTTCCGAATTTTACAGATGAGGAAATTGAAGCAAAGACAGGGGAAAGGGCTTGTAGTATCAGGACTGGGATTCAGTCCCAGGTCTCTAGATTGCCATTTTGTGACTTGCCCAAAGGCACAAGGCTGAGTGGGTGAAGCCATGCTTGCTATTGTTCAATCCTTTGTAGTTGTGTCTGACTCTCTATGACCCCATTTGGGGTTTTCTTGGCAAAGGTCCAGGAGCTGGAATGCTATTTCCTCCTCTAGCTCATTTGACAGATGAGGAACTGAAGCAGAATTAAGTGACTTGCCCAGGGTCACACAGCTAGTATCGGAAGCTAGATTTGAAGTCATGAAGATGAGTCTTCCAGGTTCCAAGCCTAGCTAGCTGTCCCCAGATGGAGCTTTGACAGGAACCTAAATTCTGCCTTTGCTATGTTCTTACCTTCATGACTTTGGGCAAATCACTTCTTAGGCAAGTTCCCCCCTCAGGACCTCAGTTTCCTCATTCATAAAAAGAAAGGGCAAGGCAAGTGCAAGAGCACTAAGTTCCCTTTCACCTCTAAATCCTCTGATGATTTGAAAAAAACAAAAATAAACTGCCAAGAACGGAAGTTCACGATTTCAAGTACCAACATTTGTTATTCTTGTTTATATATTTGAATGTTTGTTTTCATTAATGATTACTAAGTTTAGAATAATTTTAAAACAAATAAATCCTCACAAAGACCCTACATTTGACTGATTTTTCACTCTATCACCCAACTCCTATTCAGGTTTCCAGAAACAGAGAATGATTAGGAGAGTTAGATTCTAGTGGAGGTCAAAGGAGACAAGATGAAGAGGCCACATTTGAATGAAGCAGGGGGATATCTTTTATGGTTGGTTGGTTGGTTGGTTGGTTTTGTTTTTTAAAAATTCCAGCATTAGCAAGCATCAACTAAAACAAGCACTTTCATAGGAAGAGTAGAACAAAATAGAAGAATTATATGAGAAACTGTGAAGTTCTGTTTTGTAGAGCTTGTTTTTTAAATTATAAATATATATATATAAATTTATAAATAATTTTTTCATTTTTAAGTGTATAATAAATTGATCTTTTAAAGTTATCCTGCTTATCTGTGACTCCCTCTGGCTTTTCTGTTCTCTTCTGTTCCTCCTTTTTTAAAACAAAAACACTTTCAATGACTCATTTCTTTCTTTTCTTTTTCTTTCAATAACTGTTCTTAGCAAGTCATTTAACCCTGCTTGCCTCAGTTTCTTCATCTGCAAAATGAGCTGGGGCAGGAAATGGCAAACCAACTCCAATACTTTTTCCCTCTCCAACTATCCTTCTCATTGGAAAAAAAAAGAAAAAGAAAGCCTTTGTAACAAAGCTATATAATCAAGTGAAATAGATTCCTACATTGGCCATGCCCAGAAATATATTTCTCCTTCTATACTTCAAGTTCATCACCTCTTGGTCCATATATTAACATTATCTGTTGTATTTTCAGTGCAATTAGGTGGCACAGTGGATAAAGCCCTAGGCCTCGAGACAGGAAAAACTGAGTTCAAATCCAGCCTCAGACACTTACTAGTTATGTGACCCTGGACCAGTCATTTAATCCTGCTTGCCTCCATTTCCTCATCTGTCAAATGAGCTGGAGAACGAAATGGCAAACCACTCCAGTAGCTTTGCCAAGAAAAACCCAAATGGGTTCACAAAGAGTCAGATACGGCTGAAACAATTTTATTTTCATCTAGTTTGTTAAATATTTCCCAATTACATTTTAATCTGGTTCAGGCTCGATCAAATGTTTGTCTTATAACCTCATAGATTTAAGAAACTTTAAGAAACCTTAAAAGCTAGTCCATTCTCCTCATTTTACAGATAAGAAAACTGAAATCCAGAGTAGTTAAATAATTTGCCCAAGGTTATATAAGTAGTAACAAAAGCAGTATTTGAACCCAAATACTTGGACTACAGAGCCAATGTTCTTTCTACTATGCATTCTCTCTCTCTCTCTCTTTCTTTCTTTCTTTCTTTCTCTCTTTCTCTTTCTCTTCTTCTTCTTCTTCCTCCTCTTCCTTCTCCTCCTCCTCCTCCTCCTTCTTCTTCTTCTCTCTCCCTTCCTCCCTTTTTCCTTCCCTTTCTCTTTTTTCTCTTTTCCCTATTTTTCCTTCCTGCCTTCCCCTTTTCAGTCTTTCTCTTTTCCTCCTTCTTAATTAACTTCCCTCCTCTCTCCACAGCTCATTTCACCTTGGTATCCCATTCCCTACAAATGCTCTGTATGGTGGATACATGGCTTTCTTATGTCATTGAAGCCTCCCTATACTTCTCATGAAGTAAAATGCCAGCTTTAATTATTTAATCACTAACAAGTATTTCTGAGATAGTGTTTTTGATGAAGAGGCTCCAAAGGGACCTTTAGCTGTTAATTTGATTGACCCTTTGTGAAAAGAACCAATAGAAAGCCAACTCTGGGTGACAAATCTAGAAATGAAATTTCTAGAAATGACTTGTACAGCCAAACTCTTTGTGACCTCTTCTTGGGGTTTTCCTGGCAAAGGGAATGGAGTGGTTTGTCATTTCCTTCTCCAGATCATTTCATACATGAAGAAACTGAAGCCAACAAGGTTAAGTGATTTGCCCAGAGTCACCCAGCAAGTAAGTGTCTGAGGTCAGATTTTTCTTCAAGTCTTCCTGACTCCAGACCTGAGGCTCTATCCACTGAGCAACCTACCTGCTCTATTGTCTATATTTGGGCTGTTTTAGATTTAGGAATAGGTCTAGTAAGATGTGTCTGGATGGGAATAATTTTTCTCCTCCCTACTAATAACAATAGAAAGAACAGTAAGTAGTTTAAAATGAGGAAGATTGAACAAAATGGCTTCCAAATGGCTTTTTAAAAATCAATCCTTCCTCTTCTTCCTCCCTTCCTCTGTCCCTTCATCCATTCCTTTTATACTTCCTCCCATTCCTTTCTTTCCTTCTTTCCTTTCTTCCTTCCTTCCTTCCTCTCTCCCTCCCTCCCTTCCTTCCTTCCTTCTTTCCTTATCTTAGAATCAATACTGTTTGGTTCCAAGACAGAAGAGTAATGAGGGCTGGGCAATGGGGTTAAAGTAGCTTGCCCAGAGTCACACATCTAGGAAGTTTCTGCAGTCAGATTTGAACTCAGGACCTCCCATCTTTAGGCCTGGCTCTGAAGCCACTGAGCCACCTAGCTGCTCCTATGTCTGGTGCCAAAAAACAAGAAGAAAATTGATCATACCATCCTTTAGAAAAGATAGGTTCACTTGGTTGGTCCCAGAGGGATCCTTTTCCAGTGGCAGAGAAATAATCTTCCTTATTTCTTATTATTTAATTAGTTTGTTCCTACAGGTCAGTCACTAAGCATTCATTAAGCACCTACTATGTGTCGCTATGCCAAATTCTGGAGATACAACGAGAGGCCAAAACAGTCCCTAGAGCTTACAGTCTAAAAAGACCTTGTCAAAGTGAAAAAGGACACTTATATTTTCCGTGTGATTTCCTCTTCTAGACTTTGAGGTCCAGTTGGTTTATTTGGGCAGGGCTAACAGGTGGGCATAGGGAACTCAGAGCCTAGTGTTGCAAGAGGGAGACAAATGGCATCCCGTTCTCGAGGGTGCACATCACTGCTGTTAGGTGTTACGTCACGGGTAGCCTGGCAGCTTCACTGGGAGTAGACAAAAGCGTTTTCTTTGTCTTGTCCTCTCCAGGGATATGAAATTGGATGGAGGAAGACAATCTACTGGAGCTGTGAGCTTGAAAGAGATCATTGGCCTGGAAGGTGTAGAACTGGGAGCAGACGGCAAGGTGAGAAAGCCCGGCCTTCGGTGACACATTAACAACTAGGGAGAGACCAGTGATGGGCAAACTATGGCCCACAGGCCAGATGCAGCCCCCTGAAATGTTCTATCTGGCTGGGCTACATTATTCCTAATCTGACGAATACAATGAGTAGGATACAATGCAATGAAACTTGGAAAGAGTTGCCAACAGACTGACAGATGAGCATTTCCTTTCCTTTGGCCCCCTCTTTTAAAAAGTTTACCCATCACTGGCTTACACCCTTCACTAAGATGGGATCAAAATGGATATGTGACCTAGACATAAAAGGAAATTGTAAGTAAATTAGAGCAGGGAACATACCACCTATGAGATTTATGGATAGGAGAGGAGTTTATGAGTCAACAAGAGATGAAGAGCATTGTGAGATGTCAAATGGATAATTTTGAGTACATTAAATTGAAATTGAAAAGGTTTTGTAAATAAAATAAATAAATAAAATAAATAAAATAAAATAAATAAAATAAAATAAATGCTAACAAGATTAGGAGAAAATCGGAAAGTTGGATGAGGGAGGGGGGGATTTATAGACAGCCTCTCAGATACAGGTCTCATACCTAAACTATAGAGAGAACTTTGTCAGACATTTAAGAACAAGAGCCATTCCCCAATTGATACATGAGCAAAAGATATGAACGTACAATTTTCAGATGAAAAAAATCAAAGCCATATATAGGGATAGGAAAAAATGTTCCAAATCAGTACTGATTAGAATATTGCAAACCAAAACAACTCTGAAATATCACCCCACACCCATCAGACTGGCTAAAATGACAAAAGGGCAAAGGGACAGATGTTGGAGGGGATGTGGAAAAATGGGTATACTAATACTGTTGGTGGAGCTGTGAACTAATCCAACCATTTTGGAGAGCAATTTGGAATTATATCCAGACAGTTATAAAACAGTATATTCCTTGGACCCAAAAATACCATTGCTATTTCCCAAGGAGATCAGGGAAAGAGGAAAAAACCCATATGTTCCAAAACATTTATAGAGGCTCTCTTTGTGGTAGCAAAGAAACTGGAAATTCAGGGGATGCCCATCATTTGGGGACCGGCTAAACAAATTGTGATATGATAGTGATGGAATATACTACTAAAGAAAGAGAACTACACAAGATAGTCAACAGTAAAATGAATAGAACCAGGAGAACATTATTCCCAGCCACAGAATTAATACTGGAAGAATAAACTGTGAATGTTACCTCCAGGCAGTCAATTGAAAAATGAAACATGAAAGACTTAACTTATATGTACGTGTTGTCTCCCTGATGATATCGGCTGTGATTGGGGTAGGGGGATTGGAACACTTGTAGATAGGATTTATTATGTAGATATGAAGAAAAGTAAGCTAAACATAGAGGGGATTTCATTTGTATACCATCTTTTTCTTTGTATATGGAAATGCTTCTTTTGTTTGGTTTTGTAAAATTTGGGATAAGTAAATAAAATAAATGATATGTTAACACAGGCTCATCCTAAAACCAGTAGAGGTGATGAGGAGACAAGGTAGTTAGGAAAGTGTCTGGGATGCCTAGAGAGGAGCAAGTGGCTCTGGGAGGGAGAGGGAGAAAGGAGGGACAGATTCCCAAGCTTTCTGTCTTAGGACCTCCCAGCTCCACAGACTGTTTTACAGTACACCAAAAATTTCATGGCAGTAAGGTTTGAATTCCTAGAGTAAATTATTTCTCTTCCCACTGCTGTTTTCAGCAGTGTTCAAGGCATCCCAGGAGCACACCCCTCCTCCTTGACATGCTGCACTTGAGAATGTAGTGATTAGTGGTACGAAGACATTCATTAGGTGTTAATGCAAGCAAGCGGCATTCCAGCTGCCTTCTTAATGTCAGCTCAGGAAATGTGATAGTCAGGTTCTTTTTTGGCATCCCATCCCATGTCCCTGAGAGGCTTAGCAATACCTCTGACTTCATGCAATAACAAGTACCATGTTGAAGGGCAGCCGAATTCTTCCATCACCACTGAATCAGAATGTGTTGGTTGGGACTGCCAGATGGAAAGCCAGAAGGGAGAGGGAGGGAGGGAAGGAGAGAGAGAGAAAGAGAGAGAGAGAGACAGACAGACAGACAGACAGACTGACTGACTGACTGACTGACTGAGAGCCATGTTTAATTCTCCTATACTGAATCCTATCTAGTAGCTGTAAATGCCTTCCTAAAACCACAATCTGAGGTTGATACAGGTGTTTTTTCAGGGGGGACCATTTGCCATGAAAGGGTAGTTTCCACACATGCTCACTCCAGAGAGTCAGAGACCTGGAAAATGAACCCTCTGGCTAGCTGGTCAGAAATGTTCTTGGCAATATGGAAATATGTTTTGCATGATAATACATGTATAACCCAGATCAAATTGCTTGCCATCTCTAGGAGGGAGGAGGGAAGGGAGGAAAAGACACATTTGGGATCTTATAAACTTCAGAAAACATGTGGAAATTTGTTATTACATGTAATTGGGAAAATAAAATATCTTTAAAAAAACTAACAAAAAATGTTCTTGGTATCCCATCACATTTAAAACAGAACTCATAGGGTATATACAGGATTTTCCCTTCCTGGATCCTTTAAAAAAGAAATACCTTTGATTTACTTTAAGTCATGAATGCTTAACTTCCATATTTGGAAGGAAGGAAGATATTTAGTAACATAAAAGAAGCATCATGCCATGGTTGATAATGCTGGAGTTGAAATGATTTGAATTCAGATCCTGCCCTGATCCTAGTTTAACCATAAGGGTAGATCACTCACTGAATGTGTGCCTTAAGGCAACTTCCTGGTCCTGAACTATCAAGTCATAGATGGGCTCCATTCTGTGAGTGGGAGGAGATCCCACACTGGGAGTTCCCTGTGCTGAAGAAATCTCAACTCCTTAAAGTGTTGGAGTCATGTGTTAAGTACCATGCAACAGACACCACTAAAGGGTGAATTTGGCTTTAAAAAATTAAAATCCTACCATCTTCTTGGGAGTCAATTTTTGTCTATTCTGTCTTTATCTCTTTAGACTGTTTCTTACACCCAGTTTCTGTTACCCACCAATGCCTTTGGAGCCCGGAGAAACACCATAGACTCCACCTCTTCCTTTTCCCAGTTTCGAAATGCCAGCCATCGTAGCCTTTCCATAGGAAGGGCGAGCAGCAGTACCCAAGGGAGCCTCGACACAGGTAACTGGAGCTCTGGCTATTGCCCTCAGTCGGTTCAGCCCTTTTTTGCAGTGTGACTTCCCCTCGGTTCACTAGAACAGAATAAAAGCACAAACAAGATCAGGTGTGACTGACTCCTAATGTGGGTTATTCCCAGGTGTGGCAACTGGATTGACTTCCTGAAGGAAATCTTGGTTACTTTCAGCTTAGTCAGTATGAGCCATTGGGGGGGAAACTGATTTATGAGGATAGAGCTCATTGAAAAGAGATATTAGGGGGCAGCTAGGTGGCTCAGTGGATTGAGAACCAGGCCTAGAGAGAGGAAGTCCGAGGTTCAAATCTGGCTTCAGACACTTCCCAGCTGTGTGACCCTGGGCTTAACCCCCATTGCCTAGCCCTTACCACTCTTCTGCCTTGGAACCAATACACATTATTGATTCCAAGACGGAAGGTAAGGGTTTATAAAAATAAATAAAGATAAAAAAATAAAAAGTAAAAATAAATGTTAAAGGGGCAGCTGGGTAGCTCAGTGGAGTGAGAGTCAGGCCTAGAGACAGGAGGTCCTAGGTTCAAGCCCGGCCTCAGCCACTTCCCAGCTGTGTGACCCTGGGCAGGTCACTTGACCCCTATTGCCCACCCTTACCAATCTTCCACCTATGAGACAATACACCAAAAGTACAAAGGGTTTAAAAAAAATAAATAAATGTTAAAAGCATTTTCAAGGTTCTATAAAGAGCTCAGCAGAAAAACTACATCTTACCAAAGGGCAGTATTTTGAGGGCTCGCTCCAACAAAAGCACTTCCAGGAGTTGAGTTACCCTTTAAAAAAAAAAAGAAAAGAAAAGAGATATTACAGGAGCAGCTAGGTAGCACAATGGATAGAGCACCAGACCTGGAGTTCAAATCTGACCTCAGATACTTCCTAGCACTATGACCCTGAGCAGGAAGAAAGAGAAATCGAGAGAGACAGGGAGGGAGAGAGACAGAGGAGAGAGGAGAGAGAGAGAGAGAGAGAGAGAGAGAGAGAGAGAGAGAGAGAGAAGGAGAAGAGAAAAAAGAGAGATAGAGAGAAAGAGAGAGAGAGAGAGAAGGAGAAGAGAAAAAAGAGAGATAGAGAGAAAGAGAGAGGAAGAGGAGGAGGACTAGGAAAAGAAGGAGAGAAAGAAAGAAGAAATAATAGAAATATGACTTCCATCCCTGACCATGGAAGGATATCAAGAAAATGGATTTATCATCATCATCCCCTTATGTCCAGATCTGAAGACAGATGCTGTGTTTTGACTGCTATCATGGACAGCTACCCCATTAAAATAAAAGAGGTTATTTTGATATTGGCCTATCAATATTAATATTTGACATTGATCAGACCATCATCTACAGAACAATAGTCAATCCATAGGAACCACAAGGAATTGTGAGTTCTTAGATTAGGTAAATGGTTGATGCAATTCAATATTTAGGTATAGAAACTGAACTTTTACTGTTTGGCAGGTTTACCATATTTGGGAGAAATTACATAGAATTTTCATGAACTAAGGGTTTTGGTAATCTTCTGTCTCCAAGATATGACTACACACTATTTTTTTTTGATCTTTGAAATTTGCATTTATTTATTTAATTAATTTACAGTCGTTTTCCATGGTTACAGTATTCATGTTCTTTCCCTCCCTTCCAACCCCTTCCCTTAGCCAACATGCAGTTTCACTGGGTTTTACATGCGCCATTGATCAAGACCTATTTCCATACTATTGATATTTGCACTAGGGTGATCATTTTAGAGTCAGTATCCCCAATCATTTCCCCATCAGCCCAGGTGATCAAGTAGTTGTTTTTCTCCTGTGCTTCCACTTCCACTTCCTCTGAATGTGGATAGTGTTCTTTCTCATAAGCCCCTCTGAGTTGTCCTGGATCATTGCATTGCAGCTAGTACAGAAGTCTGTTACATTCGATTGTACCACAGTGTATCAGTCTCTGTGTATAAGATTCTCCTGGTTCTGCTCCTTTCACTCTGCATCAATTCCTGGAGGTCATTCCAGTTCACATGGAATCCCTCCAGTTCATTATTCTTTTTAGCACAATAGTATTCCATCACCAGCATATACCACAATTTGTTTAACTATTCCCCATTCAATGGGCACCCCCTCATTTTCCAATTTTTTGCCACCACAAAGAGCACGGCTATAAATCTTTTTGTACGTGTATTTTTCCCTATTATCTCTTTGGGGTACAAGCCCAACAATGGTATGGCTGGATCAAAGGGCAGGCAGTCTTTTAGAGCTCTTTGGGAAGAGTTACAAATTGCCATCCAGAATGGTTGGATCAATTCACAGCTCCCCCAGCAATGCATTAATGTCCCAATCTTGCCACATCCCCTCCAACATTTATTACTTTCTTCTGCTACATGCTATTTTAAATGGGAAAATAGTAGTGTAAAGAATGGTTAATCCCATTTTCAGAGGGGATGAATTCCACTATCATGCACAGATCTATCAGCGTATGAAGTAGGTGCTATAATTGGGAACTAATTGGCATGAACCCAGCATCTGGTCATGTTTCATTCTGTTATTTACCTGAACTCTTACTTGCTTTTCTCTCAGAGACTTTCCAGGATGATTAATGACTCCTCTATGTTTATGTCTGTGTGTACGATCCTTAGGTAGTGACCTGGGAGATTTCATTGATTATGACCCAAATCTTTTGGATGATCCCCAGTGGCCCTGTGGCAAGCACAAGCGAGTTTTAATCTTTCCTTCATACATGGTGAGTAGCATCTATTGGAGTGCCAAATTGGGTATTTCTGTGTCTCTTTAAGCCTCAACCCCTTCAACAACATGGGCCTTGCTCAAACTTATTGTTGGGGCAAGGGAGGAGTCAGTGGTAGATCCATCATCTCCCTGCTTGGACCCTCAGGAATTCTACAGAAATTAGTGCCCCTGTTATTATTGTTGATTTATTTCAGTCATGTTCAGCTCTTCTTTACCCCATTTAATTTTTTCTTGGCAGATACTGGAGTGGTTAAGCCATTGCTTTCTCTAGCTTATTTTACAGATGAGGAAACTGAGGCAAACAGGATTAAGTGACTCTCCACAGGTCACTCAGCTACAAAGTGTCCAAGGCAAGATTTGAAATTGGGAAGTAAGTCTTCCAGACTTCAGGCCTGGCACTCTATTCATTGTGCTCCCTAGCTGCCCTAGTGTCTCTGCTTTTTCAATTAATTAATTAATTGATTAATTAGATTAAGAAAACAGAACCAGAAGAGATAGTGGGGTACTCCAGCTTGAGACCCATAAATCTCACCTTAAACCCTGGCTTAAACTCAAGGAGAGAGTCTAAGGAGAAAATTCAATTCAATGCAACCTGCTAGATATAGGCCAAGCACTGAACTCGATGCTGGGGATTCAAAGACAGAACTGGAAAGCAGTTCCTAGCCTCAGGAAGTTTACATTTCATTAGGGGAAGGGAAAAAATGGATGGGGGAGATACAAGATGTAAACAGATAAAAACATCAGGAAGTAAAACACTAATATGATGGAAGAGGGGAGTTAAGAGGAATCAGGAAAGGCTTCTTATAGATTATGGTACCCAAGCTGAGCCTTGAAGCGCGTTAGGAAAATAAATAAAGAGAAGCTATTCTCCCTTTATCCTTTGGACATGATACTTGTCTACTTACAGAAATGAAGGGGACCACACTACAAACTTACTGTATGGTTCCATCTGCCTTAGAGGACCTAGAGTCATTATTTTCTGTAGTGAGTGATTGTAGACATATTTCCTTTCAAAAAAGATCTCTTTTTTAGGAGTGGGCTATGCCATGGCTGTTTCAGTTTTTATTTCATTCTAGGCCTCTGTTCACTAAAAAGTCAGAACCTCTTCAGAACCCAATAGTTCTGGGCAATAGAAATGTGTCTTGAGCAAATGACAGTGACCCTAAGAGGCATGAAAGAGAAAACCTTTCATCGATGTCTGCATTCCTTGAGCAGTTGCTGCTTATTGTAACTCCCGCTTCTTCTTGGGGACTATATTTGTTATTTTCTACCCTTTATGTTTCCTCCTGTAGAGTCCTGCACAGGTCTATCATTTGCCCAGTCTCAAGGTTGACCTAGGGGGACTTCCCACTTTTGTTCAGGCAGATTGCCCTGGCTATAGAATAAGCCAAGGGACTGCCTCTCTTAGTTTATCATGAGGATGGAGAGAGGGTCGGAGTATTAGGAGAAACACAAGGAGCCCGAGTCACAAGTCAGCTCTACAGAGAGTTAACAAAGCAGTCATTCCTCCCCAGTTAGAACGGCGCCTCCTCCCTGTCCTCAGCTCCTAGAGCCAGAGAATGAATGAACTCGATGAGAGATCCTTTCCCTACTGTCAGCGCCTGGAGCTGCAGAAGCCACCTCTGGGACTGAGGGGAAAGGGTTGCCCCACAGCTTGACTGTTGCCACCGTTGGGGAGATGGGTAGGAATTTTTGTTTTTGTTTTGGTGATCCTAGAATGTAGAACACTGCTTGAAAAATAATGAGAACTTAACAAATTCTTACCGTATGCAATTGGGTAATTAGAGATCAGAGGACCATAGTCCTTTTTACTGTGTTTATAGAACAGTTAACAGAGAGAGCCCATCATCCAGCTTCTCTAGAGAAATAATATGAGAGGCACAGCCCTTGTGTCCAGTTAGTGGGGAGTGGGATTTGGCAACTGGATCCAAAATCTTTCCAAGTGTAAAACAGTTTAAGTAGGAATGCATTGGTTTACTCCCACCTCAAAGACAAATCATAACCATACATACAAAATTTCACCTTTTCCATCAAATATTTTTTCTTCCAAATTTCCTGTCCTCTCAACTCTACCAGGCTCCTTGACTATATTTTCTCTATTCATATTTCCTCCTTCCTTCAAACTCTATTGCCCACACCATTGTGGCACAATGTAGTAGAAAGTACTGTGGATTTAAAGTCAGGGAGTAGGGGCCTATAAATCCCAACCCTGCCTTTATAAAGCACTTAGAAAAAGCCATTCGACTTGTCCAGACTTTTCATAAGAAAGAAAATAGAGGAGAAAAGAGAGGGCTATTCACAGCAGGCTCACTTTCCTTGAACCATTCTAATCCTTTAGCCTCTTTCATAATATCCAGCCTTGCAAGAAGCCCTCTGAAGAAGGCTGAGATCCCAAGAACATTATGTGGGCTAGGGTAGACTACATGCTACAACCTCGTTCTCTCCATTCTCCAGGACCTTTCTCTTCCTAGAATCAGAATAACATGAGCATTAAGTCTATCCTTAAAGGGAAAAGAAAGTCACAAAAAGACAACACAAAGCCCAAGAGGTACGGATAAGTGGGAATTTGTAATTCCACCCAAAGGTCTTACATTAGTAGTGGTAGAAGAAATTTTGGACTAGTTATAAGTCCATGCATTTTATCTATGAGTGATAGAATCAGCAGTTCAAAAGACCCCTTAAAATGTGGAGCTAGAAACAAGCACTCCAATTTGCCTGGTCATAATGATTAGAAACAAATGAAAAGGTCCAGTTGTTTTGATTCCTCTTGGTCACTGAGAGATGCTCCAACATCTTGAGTCCGCCATCTTTCTCAACCATCTCTGCCCTGTTTTGCAGATCCATGCCTTGGCCATTGTCAAGCTAGAGTTCTGGTTACTGAATTGCTTAGCATCCCTCCAGGATCAGCCCACCCCAGCTCTGTTTTGGGGCACTTAGTAGTCAGCTCCCAAAAATGGTAGCCACTCTTCTATTCCCCACAAGAA
This sequence comes from Gracilinanus agilis, assembly GCF_016433145.1. Lineage (NCBI taxonomy): Eukaryota > Metazoa > Chordata > Mammalia > Didelphimorphia > Didelphidae > Gracilinanus > Gracilinanus agilis. The sequence continues at coordinate 541,280,251 of NC_058130.1, read as the reverse complement.
CTCAGAGCCCAACGCCAAGAGCTGGCATAGTTGCCTGGCATATAGTAGGCTGGCCAATCTCAGTGGACTGTTAAAATGTGGAGCAACTGGTGCTCCCACTTGGAGCTTTTGCTATGGGCAGTTCCTGGGGATGCCCACATGACCATCAGATAAAACCAAAAGACTTCTTAGTGAAGTCAACCACATCTTTACCAAGTTGATTCCAATCCCTTGAATCTACCATATCTAAATCCTATTCCAGAGAAGAGAGACCCAGGTTTCTGCCACCTCCCCTCCCCACCGCTTGCCCTTCCTTTTTTAGCCCCAAACCATCATTTCATCAGTTTATTCCAGCTTCCTCCAAGCAGGAAGATTTGAGTTCAAATCTGGCCTCCCATGATAGCTGTGTGACTTTGGTTAAGTCCCTTAACCCTGTTTGCCTCAGTTTCCTCATTTATAAAGTGAGCTGGAGAGGAAATGGCAAATCACTCCAATATCTTTGCCAAGAAAGCCCCAAATGGGGGCACCAAGAGTCGGGCATGATTGAAAAAAATGATTGAATTAAAACAAAAGAAGTTTCTCCTGTGGAGATACCATGACCACCAGACAACTCATCTGAAACTGGCAGTGTTGTTGCTGGGACACCATTGGCTGTATATGTCAGAGGCAAGACTTGAACTCAGATCTGGGACCATTTCTCAGATGCCAGGCCATCCCTTCCACCAACTAGAGAGAACCAGCTCTCCTTAAACCAAATGTTTATTTTGGTTGTATTTGTTCTTCCAACTGGGAAGTAAAAAAGCCGTCCTCCATGCCTTCCTTCTCCCATCGCTGCCATAATTCAGACAAGTTTTACATTGAAAGGTCTGAGAAGGAAGCCTGTAATTTTCTGAAGATATGTGGCTCCCCCACATTTGGACTTTAATTTGAAATTTGTAGGACTCACACAAATAGCCCTTACCCTGATCTCCTGTGAAAGAGAAGCGGGGAGATTCGGAATGGACAGAATTTTGGGGGGGGGGCCCTCAGCGGCCCTGCAACGAGGGCCCCCAAAGTCCCCAGAGGAGGCTGACCGTGGAAGGGGTGTGCAGCATTAATGATTGTGTTTCTCAAGCACTCCGGGGGAGGGGACTGAGCGCAGCGAGCCTCGTGTCTGTCCTGGACATTCTGTTCTTTGTGCCCAGCTTTGGTTTATAATTAAAGTTTCATTAACAAGTCAGCATACATCATTAGAGCCTGCCAGCTGTAAGTCCTTAGACTTTTTTTTTTCCCTCTTTCTGGGTGTGGAGAGCAATTAAGAGGAGAAAGTGAGTGAGAGGTGAGATAATGCTAACAGACTTAAAACTCATTTATTCCCAAAGATTTCTGGGTCCTTGATATTTCTGGGCAGAAATCCCACTTGTGCTGTTTTGACATCAGGGAGAAAACAGGCTCACTTGATTTAAAGGGTCTCGAGGGACCACAGATTTTGGAGTGATGGGTGTTTTTGTTTTGTTTTTTACTTGAAATCTCAAAGAAGCCTGCTGGTTTTCTGCAACATATATTGCCTATAGGTTTCTCTTCCTAATCCCAGACTCTTCCATGCCTTCCTCTCCCCTGACTCCATCCCCAACCAGAGGCACACAAAGCGATGTAGAAATTGACCTTAACTACAGTATACAGTCATGTCCAATTCCTCGTGACCCCATTTGAGGTTTTCTTGGCAGAAATACTGAAGCGGTTTGCCATTTCCTTCTCCAGCTCATTTTACAGTCAAAAAACTGAGGCAAACAGGGTGAAGTGACTTGCCCAGGGTCACACAGCTAAGCAGCGTTTGCGACCAGATTTGCACTCAGGAAGATGCGTCTTCCTGACTCCAGGCCAAGGACTCTGTCCATCCCTCCACTTAGCTGCCCACTCTTAGGTAAATCTCTTAATTTACTGGCTCCTCAGTTTCCTCGTGTATAAAAAGAAAGGGACCATCAGAAATGATTCTGATGGTTCCATCCAACTCTGAAATTCCATACAAAGCTAACATCACTTTGCTTCACTTGCAATTGTCCGATTTCCACCGAAATGTCAGAAACCTCCATCTCTATTACATTTAAATCTCTATGAAGTGCAGAATACAGCAGGAGTTAATTTTTCCATGACAAACACATCGACGTAGATGGCTCATTAAAGAGAGAGCTGTAACCAAATCTCCTTGTCATGGGAAGCTGGAGACCCACTCTAGAGAGCCTGAAAAATAAGACGGATGCCCGTGTCCTGAATGACTTAGACAGTTTACCTAAATGGAGCCGGGTGCCTGAACCAAAGGACTTCCTGCGGGCCTCTGGCTTTTCCATCTGTACCAAAATGATTGGTATACTTTTATGGATTGTATTTTCTGTCACTTAAAAAAGATATTCTGCTATAAAAGGAATGCAATAATTTATTCTTTTTCATTTATTTTTTTACTAATGACATGTAATAACAAATTTCCACATAAGATTTAGGAATGCAATACTTTAAAAATTAACTTAAGAACAAAGACCTTTATGACCTCTGCAATCTTTGTGTATTTGCTACAGATATTTTTGAAATTTATTTTATAATTCATATAACATTGGGACCGTCTAAATGACATTCCAGCCATAGTTTGTGGCATAAATATTTTAGCCAGCATGCATTTTTAAGTATGTGCAGATGTTACAAATGTAAGGCGTCTCTCTCAGCTCCACATTTATTCCAGGAAATTAAGTGAATGAAGACACTACAGGAGAGCTGTAGCTTTGGTTACTTCAAAGTATAGTCTTTCTGGGGGCAGCTGGGTGTCTCAGTGGATTGAGAGACAAGTCTAAAGACTGGAGGTCCTGAGTTCAAATATGGCCCCAGATACTTCCTAGCTGTGTGACCCTGGGCAAGTCACTTAACACCCAGTTGCCTACCCTTTACTACTCTTCTACCTTGGTACCAATACACAGTATTGATTCTAAGACGGAAGTTAAGGATTAAAAAAAAAAAGACAACCTGGTCTTTCTATGACATAAATCAGAGACTAAACTGCCCCATGTTCAAAATGCCCACTAATTATAGATGACATGACGAAGCCTTCTCTTCCTTTAATTTTGTTTCTCAGACTCAAAATTATTTCAGTGATGGAAACCGAATATTCACTCTTTTGGGAGAAAAGAAATAAGAGGAGAGGGGCACATGCATATTCATACTAAATCCAGAATTATGCATTTGGAATCCATGGCACAGATAGCCCCAAATACTCTGCAATCAAGAGAAAATAGATGAGTCATTCTTCCACTTAGTCTAGTGATTTACCGTCCTCTTAAGGAAATTGATTAAATGCTTAGAACAACTGAACTGTCCATCTGTTCATTGCTAACTAGATTTAGTAAAGGGCTACTGCTCCCCTTAATTACCCTCGCTAGCATGCAACATCTGTTTTCTCAGCACCTCACGGAGCCTCCCATTTAGATGGAAATTGGACAATTGCGGGTGAAGCAAAGTGATATCTAGATTTTTGTTGAATTTTAAAGCTAGAAGAAACCATCAGACTCATCCGGTCCAAGCTCTTCTTTTTATACATAAGGAAATTATGTATAAATTAATTTTTAAATTTAAATTTCAAAATTATATGTAAATTTAAAAATACATAAATAGAGTATGTAAAATACATAAGGAAAATATGTATAAATGATCTATATAATGCCATTTTGGAGGTATAAATGCTCACAATGAAAATTTAACAATTAAATCTCATGTGCCAGTTTGAATCAGCTTGAGATACCCTTGATATATATAATAATAATATAATAAAATAAAAAATAAATTAAGTGATTTGTCTAAGATTGGGCAATGAGGTAGAGAAGTGACTAGAGTACCAGGTCTGGAGGCAGGAAGACTCATCTACTTGGGTTCAAATCTGGCCTCAGGCACTACCTCCATTAGTGACTCTGAGTGAGTCACAATCCTCTTTGCCTCACTTTCTTCTTCTGTAAAATGAACTGGAGAAGGACATGGAAAACTACTTCAGGATCTTTGCCAAGAAAATCCTCAAAGGGGCTGCAAAGAGTCAGACATAACTGAAATAACGCAACAACAACAACATCCACAGCTAGTGACATGTGCTGGTCCATAATCCAAGTCTTCTAACTCCTGGTCCACAGTCTGATAGCACACATCTTTGGGTTAGACTATCAATCTGACCCTGGTAATGAAGAGGATGAAGTTCATTCATGATAATAGCCAGGGATGTACAAGAAAATATTTAACAACCAGCTTTTTAAGGTGAGAAATGTATGTGTAACAGTGTTATTGATATTTTCTCCATGACTTTTTTTTTTCTGTTTTGGTTAAAAAAACATTACCTTCTGTCTTAGAAACAATAGAGTATCAGTTCCAAGGCAGATTAGTAAAGGCTAGGCAATTAGGGTTAAGTGCCTTGAAAGGAATCACACAGCTAAGGAAGTGTCTGAGGTCAGATTTGAATCCAGGACCTCCCATGTCTAGGGCTAACATTCTGTCCATTGAGCCACCTCGCTGCCCCTCTCCCATTAATCTTTTCAGTCTAGACAACCAACAAATCAAGAAATCTGGCCTTGATTTGTAGCATTTCCCAATTTTGGAGGTATAAATGCTCACAATGAAAATTTAACAATTGAATCTCATGTGCCAGTTTGAATCCGCATTTATATTGAATTTGGACTTTCTTGCCTTGGCAACTCTGAGTTGGCTTTCTGTGTAATATGCCCTGCTGCCTCTCATCCCCATTTGACTGATGAGAAAACTAAGCCTCAGAAGGTAAAGAAACTAAAGATAACTCATGAGGGGTAGAACTGTGGCCTGCTGCATCCAGATTGGGTGTAAAGATAACCAAATACTCAGAGAGGATGCTGGCATGGGTGATGATTTGTTTAAAAGAATAAAGAATAGGGGAGAAGGCGAATTGGGGGGGGGGGCTCTTTTTACTGAGACTCCCTAAGCATCTTGAGTATTCTTCATGCCAACATTATGGTATCAAAACAGAAATATTGACCAGCTGCTTGCCAGGATTTCCTGACTCACCCAATCTTATGACATTAGTAACACCCACCAGAGATGGAAGAACAGGTAGCTTCCTCCCTAGAAGTCCCCATCCCACTGCCATTTCCCCCACACTAGTACAGCTTATGATATGGGTTTTTTTTTTTTAAAACCCTTATCTTCCATCTTGGAATCAATACTATGTTGTTACAAATAAAATTAAATTAGAGAAGGGTATATAGTAAAATATCAAGGGTTTATTGTAATCCATATTGATAATTTAAAAAGCCACGTGCCTGCTAAGATCTAATTCAGATACCTGCCATACCTTCTCCTTGGCTGCTTCCTAGGAAAGAGAGAGTCCCAATCAAGTTCTGAGACTTTATACCTTTGTCTACATAATCACACTTCCTGCCTACCTGTATTACACAAGAGGAATCATGGGAAATGTAGTTTTCAAGTCCTCTAAACATCCACAGGAAGTTGATATCATGGATCTCAATATTAAGTTCAAGGAATTTCAAGGAACCCCAAATTTCCAATATCACAGTGTATAGGTTCCAAGGCAGAAGAATGGTATGGGCTAGGCAATGGGAGTCAAGTAACTTGCCCAGGGTCACACAGCTGGGAAGTGTTTGGGGTCAGATTTGAACATCGCTAGGCCTGGCTCTCAAGCTACTGAGCTACCCAGCTGCCCCTTCCATAGAGTTCTTGAAGTTCACAGGGTCCTCAGTTGAAAACCAGAAAGGACCTTTGACATCATCAAGTCCAGCCCCTGGGCAGACTGCATCCAGTGTCACAGAATTTATTGTCCAGGCGGGCCCCCATCTTTGGGACCCCATTTGGGGTTTTCTTGGCAAAGATACTGGAACGGTCTGAGATTTCCTTCTCTGGATCATTTTACATATGGGGAAACCGAGGCCAAAAGGGATATGGGACTTGCCCAGAGGCACCCAACTAGTCAGTGTCTAAGGCCATATTGGAATCTATGTCTTCCTGCTTCAGCTTCCGAGTCCAGGGCTCTAATCCATCCCACCAGGCTGCCTCCCAAGCTAAGTCAGAGTCACGCCTTTGGGCTTTAAGAAGGGAGAAGCCTTGTCCCTATGCAGTACAACTTTGGTGGGGGTTGGTTTCTTTGGGTGTGATGAAGAATTGTGTTTGTTTTTAAAGAAATTCTTGGTGCTGTAGTGCCTCAGTGATAGGTGTGGTATAATCTCTTGTAAAATAAACAAGTTGTGTTCCTTTTTATCCAAGCAGGCTATGCCACCCATGCACACCCATCCCAGAAAGCACACACACACAGGGCTAGGCATACGCCGGGCGCCGAATTCGGGCTCCCCTTTTTGGAACGGGGTCTATCCGCGCCTTTTCTGCTTTGGAAGGTCCCCTCTTCCCCACTGACCTTCCCCCTTTTCCCCCCGAATGCAGCTGTGTACACACAGCGGCCCCGAAGCCAGCCAGCTGCTAGAGAGCGCTAGGAGGCGACCTCTCACCCCACCCCCACCCCCACCCCCGAGCAGAAATGCCACCTCTGCAAAAACCGGCCAGCTTGCCTTGGCCGAGTCGGAGCCTGAGCCGGCCCCATTCATCACCCCGCCCAGCCGCCGCTCTTTCTCCAGGGATTTCTTTTCATTGAGGGGCTGCCAGTCAGAAGGCAATTATGGACAGCCGAAAACGGGTTATTCCGGAGGTCAGAAAGCAAACTGTTTCCTTAACTATCTGGCTGGGGGCAAAAATCCGGGCTGGGCACTGCAAAGGTGTCTAAGCAGTGAGCCTGTAAGTAGTCCTGCGACTTTGGCCGGACCCTCCTTTCTTCAGACTTGCTTAATCCGTGGGGAAATAAACATGAAGCCGGGCATTATACGCCATGTTGGGGAGACAGAGAGAGGGAAATGGCAGCCCCTGCCCTTCAGGGAGCTTGGAATCTAACGGGGGAGATAAAACAAAAATAGGCAAATATATTTTCAAACAAATAGGGAAAATTCACAGCACATTTTCCTAATGCACAAAGGCACTCGGATTTTAGAGGGACTGGGCAACGTTTCCAATAAAAATGGACTTGGAGTCAGGACTTAAAGGAAATTGGATTTTAAGGGGCTCGTTTGAATCAGAGCTCTGCAGCCGACTATGAGGCAGCCCTCTCTGAGCCAGTTTTTCCCTTATGCTTTCCCAGGGGTCCTCCCAATGGCTTAGGCCACCATTTTAAATAAAGTATCCCTCCTCTTCCCCCCAGAATTTATCTCGAAAGAGAGGGTCGAGATGGGGTCTTCTTTGCTAATTGTTCCCTTCCAAAATGATGTCTCGTAGGGACTCGTGGTGGTTGGAAATAGGGGAGGCAGTTTTAGATAGAATTATTTTGTTAGCTAATAAAAGTTGTCCCAGGAATTCTTTTCACCATCTCCCTGAATATTTCTGCTTTGGTCTTTTTTTCCCCAGGTGGTTATTGTTTGCTAAGTGATCTCAGTCAACTGGAGGAAAGGAGCTTGTCACCCCTTGAGTTCTTTTCTTTTTTGTTTAAACCCTCATCTTCTGTCTTAGAATCAATACTCAGTATTGGTTCCAAGACAGAAGAGCAGTAAGGGCTAGGCAGTGGGGGTTAAGTGACTTGCCCAGCGTCACCCAGCTAGGAAGTGTCTGAAGCCAGATTTGAAATAGGCCATTAGATTTAGACCGGAAAGGAATCTTAGGATCATCAGGTTCCATCTCCTCATTTTACAGAGGAGGAAATTGAGGTCCCTTAGATTTGTCCAGGATCACAGAGAGTAAGTGCCCAAGGTGGGATTTGAACCCAGAGCTTCCTAACTCCTCATCCACTGTTCATTACCTGACACTGTATTGCTTCTCCTTTGTCCCCTCTTAGTAGAGGAATCAGCTAGTGATTAGCCACCTCAACTTTTCTGTGAATAGAGCCCTGGGCACAGAATCAGGAAGACTCAAGTTCAAATCCAGCCTCTAAAACAGACTGTCTGTGTGTGTTCAAGTCCCGTTTGCCTCTGTTTACAATTGTAAAATGGGAATAATAATAGTACCTTCCTTTCTGGGTTGCAATATGGCTCAAATGAGATAATATTTGTAAGAATGCCCAGCACCTAGTAGGCGCTATATTCCCTTCCCTTCCCCAAAGAATGCTCCGCTGACATAACTGTCTTTTTTTTTTTTCCAAAGCCAAAAAACAGAAGAGAATAGAAAAGATGAGCTTTGCTAGGGAGGCTATTTGGCGCTATCATGTATCCCACTCCTAAGAAATAGCCCGGCATTATCTGGCCCCTGCCATAGGATTCTCAGCCCTGCCCTTCTGGGCCACAAGGTAGAAATGCCAGGGCTGTGTCCAGCCCCCCAAGAAAGGCGCTCCACATTCATTTTGCTATTCAAGAAGAGCACTTTTTATTTCAGGAAACAGAAGACTTAGATTTACAGCGAATCAGTAGCAAGATGGCCTTGTGGCTTTCAGCCAAGCTGAGCCATCACTCTACCAGGAACAAGTTGTGGGGAGCGAGTCAGATATGGGCCTTGTTTTATTGCCTGTTTCCTAAATGAAAATCTCATATCCTGTCTAACCTAGAACCTTTTTGCCAAAGATAAAAGAAGGCACATTTTTAGAAGGCAGAAGGAAAGAAAGCACCCCGCGTGCCCATTACATTCTGCCCCAAAGGGAAGGACATGCTTTTTAAGCACTGAATTTACCTAAGAATCACTTGGACTGCATTTAGAAAACATTGTGCTTTGATCTCCTAAAGGCCAAAATCTGTGTTCCAGCTGCCTGGGTGGACATTGTTCTCCCTTGTCTTAGGCCCCTGTTGGAGCAAAGCATTTGCTGTGCCTCTCGCCTGGTTTTCCCCATTATTTTACCAATTTAGCATGTTTTAAAATTTGGTTTTCCTAATGAACTCATTTTAAACTAATTTTCCTAATTAACTACATGCTAGAATGTAATTTTTCCTAATTAACACATCAACATTTGCATCATTATTATGATATTTTCCCCTGGATAGAAGGTAAGCTCGAGGGCAAGGTCCCAATCCCAGGACCTGGCACATAGTAGGTACTTAATGAATATTTGTCATTTACCGTTTGCACAAATGTCAAGTGACCCTTGTTCACCGCTCTGTTGCAGACCACAGTCATTGACTATGTGAAGCCTTCAGATCTCAAGAAAGACATGAATGAAACCTTCAAGGAGAAGTTTCCTCATATTAAATTAACTCTCAGCAAAATACGAAGGTACCATGGAGCCTGGCATCCGTATTACACTTTCTGTGACATAGCCCCTAGAATCAGGCAGATCTTTGGTGGGCTCATGACTTTCCCTATTCTATGGGAAGGGATTTAGGAAAATGTCATTTAAGGGAGTGAGTTATTCTGTGGTAGCTCTGGTCTCAGAGACCTTATACAGATTAGTTTGCAGGGAAGGAAAAAATGAGCTTTATGCTTTCCTCAATAATACCGGAGCAATCTGGCCACAAGAAAAATGGCATTGGAAGTAAAGGATTGGCAATAAAATGTCACCACCTAGAAAACTGTTGATAGTTCTAGAAAAAATAGACCCAAAAAAAAAAGTCTGGACCTATGATTTCCTCGGTTAGGGATAATGCCAGAGGAAGAATTTCTTCTAGTAATTCACATCAACATTTAAAGTTTTGGGCAGTGGCCTAGAGCCCAGAGAATAAAATAAAATGACATGTGGCCAGTATGTACCAGGTGGGATGATCCAAAGGTGGAAGTAAAAAGATAAAAAAATGGAACTATACAGACACCAAGTCCGCCATAATTTGGTCACTTCATATATGTAGCCATGTTTTAGAGGTTAATTTTCATGAAATCATTTGGTCCCACAGTATAGTCATCTAAATCAGCTAAAGGAGCTGAGCCTAAATCTTAGCAACACCAATATTTTTTATTAATTTTCTTTTGTGTTTTTTTTGTTTTGGTTTTGCAATTTATCATGGTGCATATTCACACACACATGCACATAGAACAAACTGATTTTTATTGTATGTGTATACATCTGGATTTCTGGAATGGATCATCATTTTGTTCTCCTTTGTGATTTTTTTTGCTTTTAAAAACCCCTGCCTTCCATTTTAGAATCCATCCTGTGTCATTGGTTCCAAAGCAAAAGAGTAACATGGATAACTACAGAAAAATTACGTGAAAATTTGTTATAATAGAAATATTTTTTAAAAAATCAAAGCAGAAGAGCAGTAAGGTTTAGGCAATGGGGATTCAATGGCTTGTCCAAGATCACACAGTTAGGACATGTCTGAGGCCAGATTTGAACCCAGGATTTCCTGTCTGTAGGCCTGGCTCTCAATCCACTCAGCCACTTAGCTGCTCTCCACCCCCACCCTTCCCCATGTGATTTGAAAGTCATCATGTGCTTGCATTCTACTCTGATAATTAATCCAGCACAGGTTTAATTCTGGCATCTCTACCTAAATCATAAAGGTAAGCCAAAACAAACATTAATACCTTCTACTTGGACCAAAGAATTTTTATAAATACAAAAGATTCATTTTTAGAATGATAACGTCTTAGCTCTGGCTAATAACTCAGATAGCCATTGGACAAAACTTCCTCTTGGGTTTATTTTCTGGCTTGGTTTAGTTTAAAGGTTTCTGGCTTCTCCAATGCTTTCTTTTCCCTCTTCACTTTGATCTAGTTCCTTCCTTGTTTCCAAAGCGTCTGCCATTGTTAGGTCTGAGTTGGAAGTTCACTGTACTCCCTGGCTCATTATCCCTGTCCTGCCTCTTGCCCCGATCTGTTTTCCTTTTCATACATGATGCAATGGCATTGGGCTATTGCGTCTTGGGGACATTTAAAAGTCACATCATTTCCCATTTCCATATTTTAAGCAAGAAGAGGAAATGTGTCTATTTTCAACCTGTCACTTTAGCATTTCCTCCTGTCAAAGAACAGAGGAGAACTGGAAGTTTCTGACAGTTGTGCCCATTGAGTCCATGGTCCAGTGAGCCCTGCCCCTCTGAAAGGACTCTAAAACAGATTCAACAAAAGACATGAGTGCCTTGTTCTAGGACCAACTAACTAAAGTCAGAGAGATTCCTCAACAGGTTGAACACAAGGTAATTTTTTTTTGGCCATAACAGTTCTCTCAGGCCGTCTACCAATAGGTTGAAAACTGGAATTATACTGCTGGAGAAAGGAAGTATTCATGTCTATTAAATCTGGGATTCTTGAAGTGTTAAGTGTCAGCCAGAATATTCAAAGGAAAACTCCCTCTACCTGGAAAGCTAAATCTAGGTAGAACCTAATGTGTAAGTTCTAGGCAATGCCATGAAGTGACTTACCCAGAGTCATGTAACCCTTAAGCATCAGAGGTAGAATTCCTGTCCATTTCTTTTTAGGGAAGAACCCAGCCCTCTGGGCACTCTCTCAAGCTACCTCTCTTCATTTCAATAACAGATAAAAGAATGCATTTGTATCAGCCTGATTAATTACACTGTTAATAATAATAATATTAATACTATAATAATAAAGTAATACTTAAAACAAGAAGGCAGCTAGTCAGTGTAATACTTGAGTTGTTGCAAGATTTGATTATGCATTTGGTTGTTACAGAGGATTTTTTTAAAACCCTTACCTTCTGTCTTAAAATCAATACTATGTATTGGTTCCAAGGTAGGAGAAGGGTAAGGGCTAGGCAATGGGGCTTAAGTGACTTGCCCAAGGTCATATAACTAGGAAGTGTCTGAGACCAGATTTGAACCCAGAATCTCCTATCTCTAGACCTGGCTCTCTATCCACTGACCCACCTAGCTGACCCCAACAGAGGATTCTTCTCTGTCATCAATGGTTGTTGCCATAATAGTATTTTGTCTGTATTTTTACTTCAAGTAATAGCTAAATGTGCTAGATTTTAATATCCGTGAGCCTACGCAAGTACACAAGTCTTTAAAAAAAAAACATGCTTTAATTGCACAAAATTAATCAGTTTTGAATTGTTAATGTCCTTGAGGAAAAGTAGTTTTGAGAATTTGAACTGGTTCCTCTTAATGAAGTTAAATCTGCTTCATTTATAAGTCATGTCTGTGCCCTGATTTTATATATTTGTATCTCTCAATAAACATTCAATCATAACAAAAATACTATTGATAGCTGATATTCAGCTAGTACTTTAGGGTAGAGAGAGCATATAACATATATCCTTGAGTAGTGGGAAAGAATCCTAGCTTTGGAATCAGAAGACCTGGGTTCCAACCCACCCCCTGGCACCTACCACTACCTGTGTGACCTTAAGTAACCTCCAGGTCTTGATTTTCTCCCATGTAAGAAAGAGGTGAATGAAATGGCCTCTAAGGTCCCTTCCAGATTTAGACCTATTACACTCACAACAGTGCATAAGGGGTCCAGTAGAAGAGTGGTTATATCCATTTTAGGAATGCATTCTTTGCTCAGCAGGCGAAGAATTCTCAAAGTTGTCCTCTACTACATGGTGTCTTTGGAGAGAAGCTGAGGACAGCTTTCAGAAATCAGGATTTGGGGGTCAGCCAAGCGACTCAATGGATTGAGAGCCAAGCCTGGAGGCAGGAAGTCCTGGGTTCAAATCTGGCCTCAGACCTGGTGCTTCCTGACCCTGGGGCAAATCACTGGACTTCCATTGCATAGCCTTTACCACTCTTCTCCCTTATAATAATACACAGTAATGATTCTAAGACAGGTGAGAGAAAGAAAAGGAAGGAAGGAGGAAAGAAAGAGAAAGAAAAAAGAGAAGGAAAGAATGAAAGAAAAGAAGAAAGAAAAAGAAGGAAAGAAAGAAAGAAGAAGAAGAGAGGAAGGAAAGAAGGAAGAACAGAAAAAAGGAAGGAATAAAAGAAAAGAAATCAGGGTTTACTTGTCTTTCCTCTGCCATTTACTCAAGTTCTAGGCTGCTGACAAATCATGTTCCCTCTTTCCTTTCTTTCTCTAGTCTGAAGCGAGAGATGAGGAAACTTGCTCTGGAAGAGTGTGGCTTCGAGGAACCTACCGTGGCAATGGCCTTTGTCTACTTTGAGAAGCTGGCCCTCAAGGGGAAGCTAAACAAACAGAACCGGAAGCTTTGTGCTGGGGCGTGTGTGCTGCTAGCTGCCAAAATTGGAAGTGACCTCAAAAAACATGAAGTCAAGCACTTAATTGACGTAAGTAGACTGGGGAGACCCTGGCTGGTGCAGGGCCTGTTTTCAGTTTGGTGAACATCTGTCCCAAGGTTTACAAAATCATCTTAGAGATGTGTAGAAATCAGAGCAACCTGTCCAATAGGTTGCCTGGCCTCTGGAATTAATAGGTCAGGAAGCTTTTTTTTTCTCTCTGCAATGACTAGCATTTGTTTAGAATCTACATTTCCAGATAAGCTAGGGTGATAGGAGACAGAAATAAACAGTCTCTGCCTTCAAGGAGTTGCTGATCCTGTCACCTGTCACTGAGAAGATGAGGAAAAACAATTGGGAGAAGTTAGTCAGGAGTAAAGAAAAAAATCCAGCCTTTACTCTTGCCATAAGATTTGTGGGGTAAAACCATGCTAGAAGCTGTGGTCCCCAGAACAGGGAGCCTGCCAGGCCCAACAGGGGCTTATGAAGAAGAATGTGGTCCAAACAGTGGTTGTCAGCAAGTGACCAAGAGAACTTGGTGGTTTTCCTGCATGACTGATTGCCCATCATTGGGGAAAGGTTTAGGGTTCAAGGATTACCCTCATAAAGGAAGCAAACGAAATAGAGATCTCCTCTGAAGCCCATCAGGTAATTGCCCCCCTAAACCATTTGTATTAACTCATGTTCAGAGGCAATGTGATACAGCAGAAAATGGGAATCGAGGACCTGGGTTTGAATTCTGCCTCTATTCCATACTATCTATCCTTATGATGGGGAGGTGAGATTGGGGTCTTGTCTAAAGAATGATTGGCTTGGGCAGTCTCCATGGTGAGGGCACAAGATTTGTGGTGAGAGGGAGGAAGATGGGAAAATGGCTTGGTGATGGAAAGGGCTGGCAGTGGGAAAGCTCTCAGGGGTTTTCAGGAATGATTTTTATCTTGCTTAGTTAGTAAGGAAAGGGTCATTTGTTTGGGCAGTTCTCGCCCTGCGTCTCCAAGGAACAGCCGTCCCTTTAGCTATGGTCCCCTTTGGTCTGGTGACTTTACCCATGGTCCACCCTGTTTGCCCACTGCAGAGGAGCAGACTGCAGTGTAAATGGGAGGCTCATGATAGGTATCACCCCCTGGGACAACTGTAGGTCAAGTTTTGCTCTTTTTTGCCAGACTCTAAGGAAGGCAGTGACTGAGGGAATGGAGCATTATTTGAACCTGGTCCTGTATGTCTGAGAAACTGTATTTTCTGTCCGGAGACCCCCACCCAAGGACCTAGGATATGTCTAAAGATGGCTGTGAGGCGTTTTCTCATAATTGTCTATCTAAGCGCCTCCCGAGTCTTACCTGAAAGGTGGCCCCAATACTCAGCAAGGAGTTACTACTTCCATGTTCTTTGGGTTGTTTATTGCCGTGGAGCAAGCTTTGTGGGACATTTCAGCCGCTATCACATGGGCAAGTTGGAGTTGGACTAAATGATCACTAAATGGCCCATGCTAGCTTTAAATTTGTGATTCTAATCTGATGAAATGTAAGTAATGATCATAGTACTGTTTTCTAATATGTTGTTGTTGAGTCAGTTCAGTTGTGTCTGATTCTCTGCAACCCCATTTGGGGTTTTCTTGGCAAAGTTACTGGAGCTGTTTGCCATTTCCTTCTCCAGCTCATCTTGCAGATGAGGAAACTGAGGCAAAGAGGGTGAAGTGACTTGCCCAGGGTCACACAGCTAGGAAGTGTCTGGGGCCAGATTTAGACTGCTGAGCCACCCAACTGCCCCATTGTTCCTTATATGTTAGGCTCAACTTCTTTCCTGAACTGTAAGCTCCCTAAAGGTAGAAACGATGCCCTAAACGTACATAAAATCCCCTCTTTGAATAATACAGTTCCTTGCTTAAAGAAAATTCATAGTTCGTAACCTCTGATGACTTAAATTTCATACTTGGAGAAACCTGGCCAGCTAGGGGGCACGTTAGCATCAGGAAGACCTGAGCTCAGTGGCCCCGTTCAAGTCATTTAACCTTATTTGCCTCAGTTTCTTCAGCAGATTGTTAAATTTTCAGGGTTAGCATTTACACCTCAGAAGTCAGCAAACTTTACAAGCCAGGACTTGATTTATTGTTTTGTCCATTGTCCGGTCTTAAGAAAGGGATGAAGAAAATGTTAATAATGCTGATTAAACCTTTAAAAAAAATAAACAAAAAACAGACATTAACTGTGTAACACTGGTCAAGTCACTTCATCCTGTTTGCCTCAGAAGGAAATGTCAAACCACTCTAGGATCTTTACCAAGAAAATCCCAAATGGGGTGATGAGGGGATGGACATGGCTGAAATGAAGGAAGGGCAACAGAGAAATGTAGGATGCTAACCCCAAGGCTAACATGTTTTGTTTTTTTGTTTTCTCTCATCCTGTTTCAGAAACTGGAAGAAAAGTTCCGGCTGAACCGACGAGAGCTGATTGCCTTTGAATTCCCAGTCTTAGTGGCCTTGGAATTTGCTCTCCATCTACCCGAGCACGAAGTCATGCCCCACTACAGACGGCTGATCCAGAATTCCTAGCACAGGCTAGCCTCCTGGGGCAGGGGAAAAGACTGCTTCCTTTCAGGTCTGCGGGGCAGCCTTCACAACTAGAAATGCAAACACAGAACTCCAAATATACCAAATTGTTTTTTCATCCGTCATCGTTTTCTTCTGTCCCGTACACACAGACAATTCAGGGACTCTTCTGTCATGTTCAGCCTCCACGAACTCACTGTAGCTCCGGACTAGCTGGAGCAAAGCTGGGAGGACCGTGGTGGAGACGATGGAGGCAAGCTGCAGTCGTCCCTGGGGGAAAATGGGCTTTCAGGGACCAAGCGAGGAGTATTCTGTTGCCCATCTCAGCTATTGAAACACAAGTATCTTTTGCCATCTCCATTCCAGTCTTCCTTTCTGGTCATCTGTCCATCTTGCAACCCTGGTCCCGGACCTTCTCTCCTTTACTGCCTCCCTTGGGGGACTGTCCCAGCGTAGGGAGGGGGCGGTGGAAGGGAACGAGAAAGAGGACTTCTAGACGTGGGGGAAAAGCTTTTAAAAGATACCTTCACTGTGTCAAAAAGAGTGTGCCAATCTATTTTTGTATCTGCTCTTGGAAGTGCACTTTTCCCGGGGAGGGGAGGGGGGTCCCGGAAGCCGACGTCCAGTGGGCGAGCTCCCATGCACATGGATGTGTGTGTTTCTGTCTCTGTGCGTGTGTGTTTGGACGCTACATTCCTGCTCTCCGAACATTCTAATAGTTTACAGAGAGGCGAGCGGGTGACCTGCCTGACTTTCTCTGAGGATTTCTTGAAAACGTAACCATTTGGGATAAGCGAACACAAGATAGATTGCCCGTAACGGTTCAGTTTCCCATCCAGGCGCTTTTTTTTGCCTTTTCCAAGATGGCGCTTTTGGCTTCTTTGACCATAAGAGACAAGTCAGCAGCAAACCATCTGCTCTAGTAACGTATCTTTGTCGTCCGGTCATTTTTCAGACACGTTCTGCTTTAGGGACCCCCATTGGGAGTTTTCCTGGCAAAGATACTGAAGCGGCTTGCCGTTTCTTTCTCCGATTCATTTTGCAGGTGAGGAAACTGAGGCAAACGGTTAAGCTAGTGCCACGCCGCCGCCTTCAGCACTGTTTGCTGGAAAGCTAAACTAGCCAGCAGCGATTGGGGCTTTCCCCGATCTCTTTCTGAAGTCCTGCGTTCCCCCATTGCCTATGGAGGTTCCAGCCCTGAACGCCTCCCACCCGGGAGATGGTCAGACTGGCGCCCTGTCGCGTTGTATTTCTGTGCTCTATGTTAGAGTGCTTCCCGAGCACACTGGCTGTGCTCTCTGTGAAACTGTTTTACACGGATGCAGAGGACAGACGAGTAAACTCGTGTAAAGGCTGTCTCGGAGCTTTGAGAGCCCAGACCAACTAAAGGAGGAAGCTTAAGACTGAGTTGGTGGAAGTAGGCATTTGCTTTGGGGTTTTTTGATTTTTGTTTTTTAATTTATTACCACGTCATCCAGGAGTTCTTTTTCAGGCTGAATTTTCACAGTTCCATTCCAGCCACAAAGGCAGCTTGTCCCGAAGAGCTTGGGGGAATGAACCAGAGGTCCATGGCCGTTCTCTCCTACATCCCAGGGCAGCCTGTGGGTGCCGGAGGATTAAAGAACGCTTTCCAGGGGCATGTAAGGAAAGAATCATAAAATATTGATTACGATCTGTAGGGGTGTCTAGATGCACCTATGTCTGACCCACACCTCTTCCCAGTGCGCTGCAGATTCATCTGGCCTTTGGGCCCAAGACCTTGACAATCTAGGTTCTGGTTAAGCGAGACAGAGAACCTAGAATGGGAGGCGGTGGGGTGTGTGAGGAGAAGCAGGATCCACGCTGAACTTTTATGTGCTAGAGACTGAAAACATAGGAGTCTCAGAGCCACCACAGATGTGGCGGAGAGGCAAATGGTGGGCACCTGTTGGCTCCCCCAGGCTGGGTCATTTTCTCCCTCTCACAAGAGTCCTCATCAGGAAGCCCGGCAGACAAAGCAGGGAGGAAGATACTCCCATCTGACCATCAGATCTTTGTTGAGCTGAGTTGATCCTGTCTAGTTTAAGGGCACAGAATGTCTCAAGAATCATCATCCTGTGGTTCCTGGAGTATAGACTTTCTAACCTAGTTATCCTGGCCCAAAGAGAAGGCATTGAACATGTCTGTCAGTAAAAAGACCCTTGCCTCAAAATTTCTGGTGTTAAGCTTGGAGGCCAAAACAATCTATCCTTCTGGGATGACAATCTGAGTTGGGCCATCTCTCCGCCTCCCTCCTGAATGTCTTGCTCTTGGAAGTAGCCCGGGGCAGGGTGAGCTGTTTCCCTCCTAAGTAGGGAGGGCCCTGCCACCTCAAAATGTCTCAGAGGTCACCCTGCATTCATTCTCTTCCCAGCTCCTCAGCTTGACAGGCAGACAGAACAGTGGTGTAAACCCAACCACCCAAGCCCGACTGGGAAAGCCGGTCCAACCCCTCATTAACCGAGGCCTGCACTCTTTCTCTTTAACAACCTACTAATCTATGGAACATTTGCACGGTTTATTTGCTTTTTGGCACTTGAAGGATGGAGAAAAATCGGGTCTCTTTTAAAGAATAATTGGATATCAGAAGTCTTTAGTATATTCTGCCTTATCATTTGGTTTCATTTCAATTGGTGGATGATTTTTTTTTTAAGCAGGGGAAGGAGGGAATTGGGCTGGGAAAGAAAAACCTTTTTAATAAGAGAACCTCAATATAATGAAAGCCTATCACTACTTTTATAGATCATCTTGGAGAGGAGTCTTATGGGATGGAAGGGGGAGGAGATAAAGAATAGAAGTTGCTGCCAGAGCCACCCTGAGGCAAATGGCTGGGATTTGGGGGAGATGGGCTGCAGGAAAGTGGTTTCTCTCAGGAAGGAAGCCAGGTAGGTGAGAAAGAAGAGAGGAGAGGAGAGGAAGACTTGTGTCTTCTAGCGGGTGCTAAAAAAAGACTTGAGGCTCATACACAGATGAAAAGTCACCCATCCACACCGCAAGTTACACTATTAAGACAAAGCTTTCACGCACCCCCAAGCTGTCCCAGGTATAGATTTTAGCCTGGGTTTGCCCATCTAAAAATATCTCTGTTGAGAGACTTACAATGAAATTGGTTCCAGCCTTTGCCTTATCCTCCAGGGATGGACCTAGCTGCCATCCTGCTGCAGGGTTGGTTCTATCCCCAAGTGACCAAAATGATCCCGTAGAGAACCCTCAGCTCAGAGTCAAGAAGCAACTTTATTCATGGCCCAAATAACGAAGTGACTTGTTGGCTTATGGGAAAATTCCCATTCACATAGGAAGCTAAGCCATACAGACACGTGAGGGAGCTGCCACTTTCAGGGCTTGGGTAGCCGGGGACACGGATCGGGACGGTCCCGTCTTTGACATTCTCACCTTACGGTTGGGCGGCATTATCCCTGGCCTTTGTCATCGGGCTTCTGCGCAGCATCCCGGGACCGCGAGTCCCCCCATGCGTTCTCCTCACTGTCAGAGCACAAGGCCAGGCCAGTCCAGGGATGCTGGGGCCACTCTTCCCTCCTCTCACCATCCCGTGACATCCTATGCTAAAAGCAACAGGAAACCAATTCCCAAATGGAAGAGATGATTGTTTTCCTTGGCCTTTTATGGTCAGAGAGTAAATAGACCCTGGTTTTTGTTTCATTCCCCACAAGACAGTCTAGGGGCAGGCGCCGGATTGGGAAACGTTGCTGTGTACCATAAGCTGTACCTTACCACGTTTTGGCTTTGCAGGGTGGGAGGGAGGGAGGCTGAAGCTGCTTTCCCTCTTGTAACAATAAATAAAATTGTTCAGTACTAAACATTGATTGTGACTGAGTTCTCTGTTGTGACTGAATTCTTTTCTCTTTCTCTGAAATGGTTACAGTTTGATGCGCAAAAAGTTCTTCAGTTAACACTGGCTTTGAGGGGCCATTTCCACTTTTCTTTTGCCACTGGCCAGTAGGGCAGGAGACCCCTCAGTCTTCTCACACACGTAACAGCCATAGGACCCTAGGCAAGTCATTGAACCTCTGTCTGTCTCCGTTTCCTCATCTGTAAAAGGGGAAGAATAACGTGATCTTCCAGGGTTGTGGCAAGGTTAAAATGAGAAGCTATTTGTCAAATGCTTTGCAAATGTTACAGCACTATTTAAATGCTAACTTTTAATCTGTGTCATAGCACATTCAGGCATGCAAAGCACTTTTTTTCCTTTTTTTTTTTTTAAACCCTTGTACTTCAGTGTATTGTCTCATAGGTGGAAGAGTGGTAAGGGTGGGCAATGGGGGTCAAGTGACTTGCCCAGGGTCACACAGCTGGGAAGTGGCTGAGGCCGGGTTTGAACCTAGGACCTCCCATCTCTAGGCCTGACTCTCACCCCACTGAGCTACCTAGCTGCCCCCAAAGCACTTTTTATGTATCAGTCTCATTTGATCTTCACAGCGACCCTGAAAAGTGTTATTATTGCCATTTACACATGGAGAAACTGAGATGGAGTGGGGGGAAAACTTAAGCAGGGGAACAGAAGTGATGAGTATTTGAAGCAGGATTTGAACTCGGACTCTCCTAGCTCCAAGTCTAGTGCTTTATGCCACCCAGCTGACTTTAAGGGCAGCCATAGGAACACTTTCAAAAGAAAATGTTAGAGGAAGCCCCAGAAAATGCATCTCTTGGGAGTGCCACAGAAGAGCTTTCATAGGGAAAAATCTTATATATATATATATATA